>NW_028261386.1:40253708-40553708 GCF_051295495.1 Thamnophis sirtalis | reverse complement strand
TTTAAGTGAAGTCCAAATCCTTGAAATATCACAATGTAGCTAAGCACCACATAGAAATTTAAAGCATTTTACTGTCATATCTTTGTTTTTCTAAATAAAATATTTTGTATTTGCCTCTGTTAAATTTTAATCCCTTTTCCATAGTCTATCAAGATTTCAAATTTTGTAGTGTTTTAGAACAAGGGTGATCAATCCACAAGCTACACATGGCACTACAGCACCCACAGATTAAGCCACCAAATTTTATCAGCAAATAAATTCTCTCTGTCTCATTCCCACCCTAACTTCTCCAAAATTGTTATGCTCTATAATAACATCATAGTATTAGCAACTAGCTTTCTGTAACCTTTATTAAAGTTGAGTTGTGGCTTCCAAGCTTTCACACTTTGCTCACTCCTATTTTGGGTGTTTAACTATTCCTTTCAACTTTGTGTCACAGGAAGCATTCCTTCCACTTCTTTATCCAAGTAATTAACAAAAACACTGATGAGTACTAGATTCAGCAGTAAATTCTATAGCACAAACATTTGTGTTTGATGAGGCACTGTGGCTGGATGAGCTGTCTTTGAGCATGATTTTCAAGCCAGCTGTGGATCATCTCCACACACAATGTAATTAACCTGCTAATCTGAAAATCACGAACTATTAAATCAAATGTTGTGCTGATGTTTGGATATATTATATCCACAAGGTCAAAAAAGTCACCTTAATGAAATAAAATTAGTCTGGCTGCTCTTCCTCTTTTCATCCGACTGATAAAAGAGCAAGAGCAGCGTTTAAGCAGTACAGCTGAAGAGCTACATGTAGTTTTATAATAACTACTCCACAGAAAATGAAAATTGCAAGAATATGTTTGCATTCTGGTAAGTCTCCTGCTCATTTGTACAGGAGGTTTGGAACATTGCTTGGCATTTGGCATTTAACTGCCAAATGAATTTTGCCATAACGCCACAATACATTCCATTTGGGGCATTGTAGAAAATTTAAATTGTGAATATATTCAAGCATTCCCACTTAATATTGCTTTCAGATTGGCTCTGTCAATTTCTAACCTCACAGCAAAATCTATATGGGAGCTGAGTCAATTTATTTCAGGTTCAACTTTAGTGTATTTGAATTGCAATCAAATTGTTTCTTTTTTTCATATGGAATGCATCATATGTGCAGAGTTGATGTGAGATCTGTTTTTTTCGTTGCTGGAAAATCTGACTCAACCAACCTTCTGGTTCAGGCCAGCCATTACTCTCTCTCTTTGACTATAGAATTTCAGCAGCCTTGTCTCCCTTAATCCAGGCCCCTTCCACATTTTCATTATTGAATTGATAAAGCCACAACCATGATTTATAACAGTGCAAGAGAATGCATTTTTTGTTAATTTTCTTTCAGAGTTTTACAGCTAGAAATGTGTGTAAAATTTGTACATATAGGTAGCATGTAGCACAAATGAAAAAACAACTCTTCAGTTCCCCCTTTCTTTTTCTGACTTAACTGGTTTAAATAGTTTATGCAGTAAATCAATAAATCATTTTGTGTTTTAACTGCTCTTCTACATGGAGGGCTAACACAAGGTATGATGGCTAGTGCATAGCAAGGGTATGAGGAAACACACAGTAAGAGATTAAATTTGCCTGACCTGCAAAGGATTCTTTCTTCTGAAGTTACTATCTGTATGCCTAACATTATATACTGCATGCAGCTATTACTAAACTTCTCTTAGGGTTAATCAAGTGCTTCTGAAAAACATAGCTGGCAACCTCTTATGGCTAGCATAACATGGATCTTCAGATCCTTTTTCCCTAGAGGATTCTGTGTAGAAGAAACATGATTCCTCAAAGACCGATTCTTCTCCATCTTCAGTCATCTTCCGTCAGTCAGGAACATGCAGATCTTCAATGGTTTTGGTCCACTCTGAAACTGGCGTTTCTTCACCTAGAACTCAACTTGGTTTGGCAGCCATCTCTTTCCTCTTTGGACTTCCTACTTCTGCAACAGAGATAGAACTCTTGTGGGCTGGACTTTGGGAAAAGAAGATAAGCAATTGAGAAAAGACCATAAATTAGACAGTTTTCTCTTTTCTTCTCCCATCTTTTGAGTTTTGTAGCTCATTGCAATATAACAGAACAGTAGCATGCTTACCTACTTCTAAATTGAGAGAAAGCAGCCATTTCCCTGTGAAAAATTCTTTCCAAACTTTCTCACTTATACCCCAAAACAGCAATCTGTGAAATCTTGGAAAGATAAGAGTTAACATCTATTTCTGTCTCATCCCAGAGCCAAGTACCCTAGAACATATTATGGAGCTCTCGTAACTAGCTTTAAAACATCTTCCAAAGTTGCCTGCTTGCAAGACAGGCAATGTGCAAAGCCCTTTTCCATGCACTAGAAAGAGTGAAGAGAAGATCAACAAAGATGATTAGGGGACTGAAGGTTAAAACATATGAAGAACAATTGCAGGAATTGGGTATGTCTAGTTTGGTAAAAAGAAGGACTAAGAGCAGCATGATAGCAGTGTTCAAAATATCTAAAGGGCTGCTACAAAGAAGAGAGGAGGGGCTTTCAAGTAATTCTTGAAAGCACCTGAAGGCAGGACAAGAAGCAATAGATGAAAACTAATCAAGGACAGAACTAACCTAGAATTAAGAAAAAAATTCCTGACAGAACAATTAATCAGTGGAACGATTTGTTTCCAGAAGGTGTGGGTGCTCTAACACAGGAGGTTTTTAAGAAGAGATTTGGACAACCATTTGCCTCAAATGATATAGGGCAGTGATGGCGAACCTTTTTTTGGCTCCCGTGCCAAAAGCGGGGGGAGCGCAAGGGGATCATACATGGGCGTGCCCTACCCATAAGGCTATGCGTGTGAGCCGCCGATGTGCACATGCGTGCCCAACTAGCAACCCCTTCACTTTTGGTGTGGTTTTTTGCCCTCCCCAGGCTCCAGAGGCTTTCTAGGAGCCTGGGGAGATCAAAAACAACATACCCCGCTTCCCCCAGCGTCCTCCTGAGGCCTCAGGAGCTTCTCTGAAGGCTCCTGAGGGTGAAAAACAGACCTACAGACAAAATGGAAGTCACTTCCAATTTGCTCGTAGGGCCGGGTTTTGCCCTTTGGAACCTTTAGGGAGCCTCCTGAAGGCCCTTGAAGGGTCCGGAAAGCAAAAAACAGACCTATGGATAAACCGGAAGTTCAGGTAACTTCCGGTTTGTCAGTAGGGCTGATTTTTGACCTCTGGAGCCTTCAGGGGCCTTCAGGAGGCTTCCCTGAAGGCTCCAGAGGGAAAAAATCAGCCCTATGAGCAAACTGGAAGTGACTTTGCTCGTAGGGCCAATTTTTTGCGCTCCAGAGGTTTCAGCCTCCGGAGGGTGAAAAAATGGCCTCAAAAGAAGGCTGAAGTCAGCTGGCTAGTGTGCGCATGGGTGCTGGCCAGCTGGTAGGACAATGCCTTATGTGTCCTAACAAATGTCTCTGTGTGCCACCTGTAGCACGTGTGCCATAGGTTTGCCATCAAGGATATAGGGTTTTTTGCTCGAACAGGAGATTGGTCTGGAAGACCTCCAAGATCTCTTCCAACTCTGTTATTCTGTCATTTGCTACAAAATAAGTTTTTCTGCATAGAATAATTTTTTAAAGTTGCCTTTTAGCCCAACTAAGTTCAAGCCATTGATATATTTATTTATTACTTATTAATGAGTATAGCTACCCAGTTCAAGTCTGGGAGAAGCCACATATTCTGGGACTCTTTGAATATAGCTTCATAGCTAATGTACCCACAGCATGCCTTCTCTGCCAGATCTAATGGAATGGGCTAATGTTACTAGGGACAGGCGGTCCCTGAAGTAGTCTGGTCCCATGCCATGAAAGCTTTTAAATGTTAAAACAAGCATCTTGAATTGGACCTGGAAGAAAATTGGAACAGGTGTAAAACATGTGCTTTTCTGGGAGTGCACATAATTGTGCTGCTGCATTTCAGGTATCTTCAAGGGCAGCCCCAGGTAGAGTGCACTGAAACAGGGAAAAGAAATACCTATTAGAAGAACATAGGGACTCAGAACAACTACCCAATCTTAAATAAATTTAAATTGTCTAGAAGGAGCTACACAGCCATCTTACTGCAAAGATTGGAGGAAAAGCAAGTTTTGAATAATTTACAGAGTACCTTAAGGTGTGAATTCTGGAGGGGAAATCATTGCAGAGGACGGGTGCCACAAGCAAAAGGTCATCATTCCTGCATCCTACAAGATGACATTGTTTGATAGATCGTACTCAGAAGACAACTCTTTAACTGAAAAGTAGAAGCTCCCATGCAAAAAGCTCCCCCCGCTTTTGGCCGGGAGCCAAAAAAAGGTTTGCCATCACTGCCCTATATCATTTGAGACAAATGGTTGTCCAAATCTCTTCTTAAAAACCTCCTGTGTTAGAACACCCACATCTTCTGGAAGCAAATTGTTCCACTGATTAATTGTTCTGTCAGGAATTTTTGGGTTTGTTTGGGATATTCTATTTAATTTTTTAAAACTTTTGTATTATGTGTTTCTTTTAATGTTGTATGCCGCCCTGAGTCCTTGGGAGAAGGATTGTATATAAATCTAATAAACCAAACAACCAACCAACCAACCAACCAACCAACCAACCATCTTGGAAAGATCGAATAGGTCCACATAACTTTCTTTTAGGTCAGGGGACAGCAATCCATGGCTCTGGAGCCACATGTGGCTCTTTCATCCCTCTGCTGTGGCTCCCTGTTGCCAGTTGGTACCACAATTTTGAGAAGAGCTTCTTAGGGGTGGGGGGGGGAGGGAAGCAGAGCATGCCAGGAGGAGACTATGGAAAGGGGTGGGTCTTCCGGTCATCTCCACAATTGATAGGGCTTTTGGTTAGGACAGGTAGAGGAAAAAGGATGCCATGCTAGGAGGAAACTCTATGGTGGTGGAACCAGACTTCCAGTCACCTCCAAAATTGAATGGGAGGCTTCTGGTTAGGACCTTTCGGCTCTTTGAGTATTTAAGTTTGCCGACCCCTGTTTTACGTAGTTTTTTTCAATAAGAAAAGAGGGATGGAAACATAAAATGTAAAACAAAAAGAGGGATGGAAACATAAAAAAAAAACCCATAGAAATTCATGGATTTGCTTAATGACCATGACATTTGCTTAACAACTGTGGTGTTTGTTAATGGCCAATTAAAAAAAAATACATAAAATTGGGTCCGATCAGGTGGATACCTTGAATTATCATGACTTGTGATGGACCTTTGGGTTCCATTATGGTCATCAGTTGAGGAGTACCTGTATATTGTAGCTATTAACAGTAAAGAAGGTACTAGAACAGGAGAAAAAAAGGGCTGCCTGGAATCAACTTGTGTTGCTTTGTTTTGTTGAATAAAGAGAAAAACAACGGCAACCAGGATGTGCTATGTCTAAGATCCAATTTCTGAGAACCCACAAGAAGCATAACATATAGCTGAAATAAGGAACTCTCAGTGCAATGCAGCAACCATATTGGAGGTGGGGGAAATAGTATGGCTGTCTCTTCATCAAAGCAATGTTCCTGTGAATTGCTAACTTTCAGAAGTTGTGATAAATGTAATAACTCCAGCAATGACATCAAGAGACGGTTGACAACTGGATAACGGAGAATAGGTGTCCACATGATGACAGAGTACATGATGACAGGGACAATAGATCCCTTAGTACTAAACCTCCATGCCCCAGAGACCTTCCTCTGAGGGCTGTCTTTCAAGCTGAAAGGCAGATTGTGTAGGAGAGAAATGTGAGGAAACAAATGAAAGTGCCTGTCTTCCAGAGCATACATATTTAGGGAACATGGAATAACATCCTGAACATCTTGAATTGATTTATTATCACAAGTTGTCTGAGCAAACTACAGTCCTCTTGAGTTTATCCAACCCTCATGCAACTTTCAATCAAAACAAACTAGGCCAAAGCAAGATGGGCTGTTACCCAGATCAGCTTTTACTCTCATTTTCAAATAATAGTCAAGTCATTGTACAGGAACAGTTAACACATTTGTCATGGAAAAATAACCTTCTGAGCTTTTGGGCCGAGGTAAGGGGCATTTAGTTTCAAATTGTGTTTTCATGATAATAACAGCAAAGTAGGGCCATAGAGAATTTGAGGTTTTGAGGGTTGCACTATTAGGCTAGCAGGGTTAAATCTCCACAAATGCACCCCTACCCCTTCTAGGGGAAGTCTCTTGGTGGTTTATTAGCAGTAAGAACATATTCAGAACCTTTCATTTTCATCTCATTCAGGATATTTTCTGACAGTTGCCTAAAGGATTCTCATCAATGAAATCAAAACGTACAAGGACACATTAGCAAGGACTTAACAGAGGCCCAAGTCAAACAGGAGGGATTTCATCTCAGTCTGAATGATCCAACAGTGCCTTTGATATCATATTTTGTTTCTTATTCAACAGTTATCAAGACTAATAGATTCCCCTATGGACTCTGTGGTACAGTTCAACCTACAAAGTTTTCTTTAAAAGGCCCTGTTGGTCCTTTCCAATCCCAGAATGAATGAAGATGTAATCTTAATACATTTCCTGCAAAACAGGAACAAAATAACATCAGAAATTCCAGTTCACGCTTTGAGGGTGGGTTTAATGGGACTGGGCTGATGCTCAGTTTGAATTATAGCCAGCCCATTGCTCATTTCCCTGATTCTTGTTCTTCCTATCCATGCTGGAAGACAAGCCTCACTGGTTGGTTCCTGCATGGACCAGTTTACCAGTGTCTGCCTTTTCCTTTTAGGGATTGGTCACTCCTCCTCCGATCACCTCCTGCCGATTACCTCTCAAAGACCCATTAGATCCCACAGATTAGGCCTCCTCCGAATTCCATCTGCCGGCCAATGCCGCCTGTCAACCACCCAGAGGAGGGCCTTCTCTGTGGCTGCTTCGGCCCTCTGGAACGATCTCCCCATGGAGATTCGGACCCTCACCACCCTTCAGGCTTTCCGTAAAGCCGTTAAGACCTGGCTGTTCCAGGAGGCCTGGGGCTGTTGAGTTCCATCCCCACTCGAATTGGTGCGCTTGTTGAGACCTTTTTTAATTGTTTTGTATTGTTGTTTGTTTCTGTTGCCTTCCCTTTTGTATTGTCCCCTCCCCTTCCCTTGGTTTTGTTAGTCGCCCTGAGTCCTTCGGGAATAGGGCGGCATACAAGTTGAATAAAACCTAAACCTATTTCCTCAGACTTTCCTATGATTTCAACTCTCAACTGGTTTCTTGCTATTGGGTAAATGGATGGGCACAGCTCCAAAGTTATTGGGTCTTCAGGCCTTACCCTTCTTATAAACTGAAGATGTTAGCAAAGTTTATATGGCTCTGGTTAAAAATGGGCTTGGGGAACTTATATTATTTGCCTCAAAAATAGGTTGGACAACAGAAGTCTGAGAGGAACCATTTTACTTTCATTGCCACAATCACCATCTAGTAATAAAGGCAGAGATGAAAGCTATGGGACAATATGTCAACACCTCTTTTTCTGATCATGTCAGACAAGTGGAAGATTTTATTGGTTGGTGTTTTTGTGTGTGACCTCCTCAATGACCAATATGGTATGAAGAGGCCAAGGGACCCTAGGCCACAGCTGACCTATTAATCCTTTGCGAGTGCTTCTCAGGGCTTTTAAGGAAACAGAAGAAGTTAATAACTAAATACATTAGAAATAATATTAATATTTCTTAAACGTTATTTCTGGTTCCTGTCACCTTTTGGAGCAATGGTTCTTGGCACGCAGAATCCGCTCCTGTGGCAGTCCAACTCCTCATTTACCACAACATTCTTTAACATATTTTTGCCCTCAAAACGTTTGTATATTTCTATTCAGGAATTTCACTGATTTGAGAGGTACCCATTCCCTCAAATAGTTCAACAGTAGAGATGCATGGAACAGCTTTTGTTCCTTTTGTTCCTTTTAATGTTATAACTTCTGTATAAAATTTCCAACTTCATATTCCTTGTTTTTGGGGAAAAAGTAGTTCTAGAGTAGCAGCGAAGTAAAAACAATGTACTTTAAATGAAAACATTTTTAAAGTTTTAATAACAACATTCAAACTTTTCCAGTAGCATAACTCATTGTCATCTATTTCTCCTACAGCAGCAAGAGAATCCATGAAAACTGAGAATGTTCCTTTTCTACTAGTGTTTGTACTGAGGGGGAAAAACCCCCTCTTTCAATTTTTGAACAGAATTCCTTTAGCATATTTATTTTGGCATCCCTTGACATGGATTTCAATCACAAAAACAAGGAAATGTAAGGCTCAATGAACTTGAGTTTGTCAGAAAAACTGATGGGGTTTGCAGAATGGGGACATCATGGGCAATTAGAGGACCACTAGCAAGATATATTGGGCCCCAATTTATGGGAAGATTTGTTGAACAAAAAGTATTATGAAGATATTCTCAGCGGAGACCTTCTTTTTTGGAGACTGAGAAGCAGTTATTTGGAAAGATTCCACTTGTAATCTTGAAGAAAAACAAAGCGGATAAACTTATCAAGAATCAGTAAATGGTATTTGATCCCGGATGGATCAGAGACAATGGTTATAGTGGGTTTCTGAGAGAATAAACTGTGGAATTTCTGCGAGTTAAATACAACAATAGATACAACAATAGACAGCTTTGAAGTTTAGCTTTCATGGTTGGGAGTGTCTATTAATTTTTTTTATAGTAGATAGATGGTAAGTCAAATTGGTTGATAATACATTTCTACAACTGTGATATTTTTTAAATGTTACACAGAAATTTTGCAAATACAGATATAAAGGTTCAGAAACTTTAGATCAGCAGTTTAACCGATAGAAAGGGATCCATAAACACTGCAGGAGAAAAATTCTGAATATATTTTGTACCTGCAGCTTTCTCCTTGATACATTTTATTTCAATGAGGCAATCAAGCAGTCTGGATAAGGTACTGAACCTCTTTGAAGCAATGGAGCGACCAATAAATAAGGTGAGCAGTTTGAGGATGGGGATGTTCATTTGGAGGGGTACATATGCAACAAGTTTATAGTCACAGTGATTTGTTTCTACCTGTAAGTCAGTTTCCTGGAGTTCATAAATCTTCCTTCAACTAAAATTCAAACACCCTCAGTACTGATGTGATGTATGCTTTACCTTCTCTTAAAGCAGAAACGCCACACACAACCTCACATAAATTGTCAGTATCCACCCAAACCTGCAACATGCTGCTTGCCTTCCTGTCAATTTACTGCAAAGAAATCATGCCAAGTTGTAAGCCTTGGCTAACTAATGTTCCATTTCATGACCAGAAAGAGTGGTAACTGTCAATGGTGAAATAAAATTGACTTATTGTTTCCAGTTTCAAAAGAGCCAGCAACAAATCTAAAAAACTAGATGTGATCTTTTTCCTCCCTCCCCACCCCCACAGACACCTGCACCCTTCTAATGTTTCACTGAGTCCTGAAAAATAAGTGCATAACTCCAGTCTCCTAATCCATGTGGCTCCAGAGACCACTGTTACATGAGAACTTAAACTGATGGGGCTGGGCGTCACAGGGGCAGCTTAATCTTTTTTAATTCAAATCAACTGAGTCCCATGTGGCGCTAGGATGATACTCTATATGCAGCAATCAGACTGACCTAGACTTCTTGTGCTTTAAATGATTAATGAAACTGCCTCTTCGTTTGTTTCTATGGTGATGTGAAACTCGACTCGCTGAAGGAATCTGCCATTCACACTGAATGAATTGAGAAAGAGGTAGCTGGGGACGTTAAAAAAAAAAAGGAGGTTGCTTGACTTAGAACATTTTCAAATGGTTTCTTCATTGCCAAAAAACCTCTCCATCCTGAAAGTTATGACTGGGAGGAATATCATTTTAAACTGGGATTATGGCAGATCAATAGATGAGTCAAGAGCTCAGGGGTTACAGAACACCTCTAACCCCTGCTGAAGACATCAATAACAGAATAATGAAATAGAAACTTGTATGTGCCTGTACAAGCAGATACACAAGAATGATCATGAGCAGAGGGAGGGGTTCTGATCATGTGTTTGTGACTGCCATCTTGATTTTTTTAATACCTCAATATAGTATTAAAATATTAATATGGATAACAAAAATGTGAATTTAATGAATGAATAATAAAGATAATCTGGAGTTTATGCGAAACAAGCACATTTTTATTGGGAGGATGACATTTCCAAGACTAGAGCCCTAACCCTATCCTGACAAGGTGGGGAAGCAAACAGAGGGTTTTTTTTATCATCCTTTCTCTCTGTTGATTCTTCCTTTTTGGGTCGGCCTTCATTCGTACAGAATTTTCTTCCTCTTTAAAGCACTTGAAAGCAACACTATTCCATTTTCGGATGGGCATTTATGAAATCGTTCTGAAATGATAACAATAACAAAATTGAACTTATCACTTCCGCAATATGAATATCAACAGTTATCTTTTCCATATTATATTAGCCACTAAGCATTAAATTTTATTTATTAGATTTTTTTAAGTTCCTCCTTTATCACTTTGTAAGTAACTCATGCCAGTGAACTTACACAATACTCTCTCCTCTTCCTATTTTCCCCACACAACTATCCTGTCAGGTGAGTTGGACTCAGCAGCGCCAGATATTTTTATTCAGGTTATATGAGGGACCACCCTTTCCTGCTACTGTTACATCTATCCATCCTATCAGGTCCAGCAGAAGAGGCTTATTGCACAACCCATGTATGAAAGTGTTCCATCTGTGGAGATCTTGGAGGTGAGATTTTTCAGCCATGCCACCTGTCCTGTGGAACGTCATTTCTCTTTGTGCTTTCCAGAAATCTCTCAAATGTGGTTTTTTTCAACAAGCATAGAGATTCTCTGGTAATAGAGAGACTGCATACTTATTATGCTTTTATATACACACCATCTCTCTCATGGCCTTGTTTTATCCATGTTTATTGTTTTAATAGGCTTGCAAAATGTTTTAATCCTTGATTTTATTGTACACCATCCAGAGTCACATGTGGACAGCCATATAAATATGATAAAATAAATTCAAATTGATTATATTTTTGAGACCAGCATTAAAGGAAGAATTATTTTATTTTCTTTAACCATTTTTCAAAAAATATTTTCAATATTTTTTTAAATTCCTCCTTATTTACACTTACACCTTGAAATGGGATGGATTAATGTATTTAATTAGACAAATATATTCATATTCAATTATAAGCAAAATAGAGATGAATAAACTTGGAGTTTAAAATGCTGAGTTGCTTAATAAATTAGATTAATTGATTTAGCCTGATGTTTAGTTATTCCAGATTAACCAATGGCAATTCTTTAAAAAACAAACAAACCCTATACTCCTGCATGTTTCAAACAACCCTTGGGTTGCTACTAGAAATCTACCTTGGAATGAGCAATAGAATACACGAGCCTCACCTCTCAATTTAATGTAGTAACTGAAAAGGTATTTCTTCTTTCAAAAGTTTCATTCTGAGCTCACTGGTGAACCCAATTTATATCCTTTGATGTTGCTCCTGACAACATCAGTTACAGTACAAGTTTAGGATTTACACTCAGCGATCCAGAGCCATTTTGGTTTCTGAACCTCCTAATCATAAAATACTGAAAAAGACATGAAGGGAGAATGCAAATATTTAATTTTAGGTAAAGGAAAAATAGCAAGTGTCTAAATTTGAGACTCATTTCCTTTTTTGGCCAATTGATGCTATTAGTCCCAAAATGTAGGAGCAGAAGAAGTCCATACATCTTAAACTTAATGTCAAGTGCAGGAAATCTGGACAGTTCAAATCAATATAAAGGTTAATTATAAGCTTAAACTCTCTACAAGAATCTGAACTACTAATGGTCGAAACAAATTGGCAGTAGAGTCAGTGGAATTCAAGGGGAGCTGGACTTAGATTTCTTGTGGGAGTGAAGGGATTTGCAACTGATGATGAGTTTGACCCTTCCGTCAAGCTCAGTCTGGTCATCTCCTACACTTGATAACATTTGAGGAACACTGCCATACAGTAATTCTCACAATGCCCCGCATCAATTTTATGTCCTGCAGCTCTTGCACAAATGTTGAAAAGGATGTTAACATACACACCAAGCTTAATCAATCATGTCTACTAATGGTATGTAAGGGTCTATACTATTGCAATGGTATTTGTAAAATATAATAGTCTGTAAATAGACCAATTAAAACCAATGGAGTTTAAACATTTGTGACCTATGTAAGTATAATGAACTTCAATGGCTGTTCTGTGAACTATGGCTTAAGTATGGAGACACACTTACACAGCCATACATAATTTTATGAAGATGAATGCACATTAAATCATGATCCCAAAATGCTATGTCTATGTGAAAAAGTCCCCTTAGCAAATTGCCTGTCAATTTTCAAAACCAGGCCCTTTGAGTTGTAGCTGTGGGAATATCAGTAACACAAAGATTGCTTCTTAAAAGCCAGAATGATTTGCTCCCTACATCTCCATGTATCACGTTAAAAAAAAAGAAAAGAAATACTGTTCTGCTATTGTCACTTCTCACAGCTGAATCTGAATACCCCTCCCCACCCAGGTTTCTTGCTGACTGACAATGTCATACAATTTTTCTTCCATATGTGCAAAATTACCAATATCAGAAACTGATCTCTCAAAGAAAATAAAATTCAAAGAAAAAAATCAGCAGGGCCCCGCTCTTGATTCTCTGTATGCTATTCTCTTTATGCTATCAGAAACAAAACACTTTTCAGGGCTTAAAGCAGAATGATTACAATATTATTTATTAGTAAGTGTATTTTCTGTTCCAGTGGCATCCAGGGGCAGGATGAAAGCGTCAAGATAGTAGTCACGGCAGCACAGTCAAAGATCTACCCTTTCAGACATGCATGCAAATTGTGGCCAATTGTATGAAAGCATGCTGGGTAAAAATATCCCTACTATAAAGGACAGTCACATGAGGCTGCTAGATCAGAATGAAGCCCTCCATTATGCCTGAGAAAATATAAGCACAGGTAATGGACTTTGTTTACATTTCGCCAGAGAGAAGAAAATCCCTGCCAGTCTTACCACAGCATGCATAGTTCAGAAACTCCCTCTCAAGTTAGTACAGAAAATCTTGGTCATGTTTCCAGGCCAGAGCATTCCAACACGTAAAGGTGAAGCCATGCATTCTCCTCCCAAGCTGTTTTCTCATCCTCTTCCAAGGACTCCTAGTCTCTTCAGAGGTGGGTTGCTGCTGGTTCGCCAAACTGATAGTGGAATTCAAGCCTGGGTTGTAGAACCGACAGTGACCCAGGCCTGACACGCCCCCGAATTGGTTCCCTCGCCGCCGCTGATGTTGCCACACATATTGGATTTTAGTGACTGCGCATGCGTGCAGAACAATTTCCATTGAACAGCATACACATGCACAGCATGTGTCTTGCCGTATTGCACATGGGTTGTGAACCAATAGTAAAACCGGCAGCAACCCACCCCGAGTCTCTTCTAAAGATTCTACAAAGCTTGCAGAATCCAATCTGGGTGAGTCACCGGGACCAGAGGTTTAGTCTTCTGAGTTATTGGACTTGTGCTGGAGTCCATTTTCCAGGAACTTCTCTCTAGCAGAGTGTGTGCTTTGGGCTATTCTGTGTATGGCATTTATATAGTGCCTGGTTGTGTGTGTCAGTTTGGAAAACTAAACCTCTGGTCTCAGTGACTGACCCATTAGGATACTGCAACATTATCTTGGGACACATATATTTGCCTTCATTTGTCTGTAAAGTTTGTTTAATGAGACAGAAAAGTCATGGATGCGCTCAGTTTTACATTATGTTGAGAACTTAATATACTCATTGTCTTAAGAAACTTCATTGGAAGATGTCCATTACAACTCTTTCATAACAAGAATTTCATGCGAGTTTGATATATTTTGAATTCATGCAAATAGTTTTTGTGTTGTTCTTCAAAATCAGATAACTTTTAAAGACAATCTGTTTGCCTTTGTAAGCACAACAAAGCAAACACAAATGTGTGGATCTCTCAAGTAAGTGAAAACTTGAAAAGGATGTTAACACACCCAACAAGTGCAGATTCTTTTCAGGACAGCACTGGCTTATACAAATGTGTAGAATTTTTAGCTTGTAGACGTATCCCCTACTGAGGCATGCAAAGTACCCATTTATAATGACCAAGATGTCTAATTGGATTACTATTATCGGAAAGCCATCTGAAGCTAACAAACCAGATAATAAGTTCCAGAAGCTGGTACAGCATGTAGGATCAACACAATTTTACTTGCAAACTCTGAAAAGTTCAAATCAATGCGGTATGAGTCACAGCACAGTATTTACCCCTTATACACATTCCACCCTATGAAGAAAAGGTCTTCAAGCAGGCAGCTAAGCCTTCTAAGAAAGGAAAATCAGTTCTCTGAATAAATGCCCTCTCAGAATATAAAAAGACCCTGCAAAGCTATAAACGTATAGTAACTAGTTCTATTACTTTTCTGTTGCTCTCCACCACTTCAGGTGAGACTAGCAGTATTCTAAGACAGTGGTTGGGTACACAAGGGATTGTCTGAAGCCCATCAAGTGAGATTAATCCAGACAAGACAAAAAGGTATTACAAGTGATGTTCATGTTGACTGCAATATGGGACATTTCTGCCCCATAAGGGCCAAATGCTATATTTCTTTTGGTCTGTGTTTGTCACTAAGGGCACCTATAACCTCTGGGTCAACTAGTTTTGAAACTAGCAGTGATCCTACTGGAACACAGACTTACCATCTGTGTTCTAGGAATCTCAAAATTAATGATTGTAATGGGATGGGGTTGCCTTGGAAGTCACAGCTTGTTTGGAAATTATGATTTGTTTAGGATATAAATGATGTTTTTAAATAACTGGGATAGAGAATGATGATGAAATTCTGCATCAACTATATTTTCTTTTGGTTCATTTCCAAGCTTAAATCAAGATTCCTCCTTTAATTTTTTTTTCAGCCTTTCATGGTTGAGAAACTGCATAGAAAGACAGTCATGGCATATGCACATTAATATGACTACTAGCATTGATAGTAGAATATTGTCTCCAAAATGTTCTTATAGCATCTACCTTAATATTCAGAACAAATTGAAGCCTTCTTAAACATCCAGATATAATAAACTACTTGTAGTAGCAGTATTAATAATAATCATAATAACAATAATGTGATTGAAGGATTATATAGCAAAGGAGAATGCTTAAATAAATGTTGCATAATTTAATCTCTATATGGACATTAATATTTTGCCAACTAGGATGGAAGTCAGGGATTTGAAAACTACACATTTGATAGGTGCTTCAGTTAGGAAAGTCCACTTAGATACACTAGCATTCCAACCTAATTATACAAGTTAAGTGTATGTTCCTTTTTTGAATTTTTCAGATATTTGAATACTCCCTTCAGATCTTGTTATTCTTCTTTCCTATGATGATGGTAAAATTTAAGTTACATACAGAATATTACTTGAAATTTGAATATTTTATAAAGAGGGCATTTTGGCATCTATCTTACAAAGTTCCTCTGAGGATTTCAGTAGTTGTATAAAAATGAAAAACCAGGTCCTTGGAGAATATGATGTGGCACACCATTTTGTCATTCAATAAACTCAAATAGTTCAAAATTAATGAGTGGTGAACTAAGATTAAACAAGAACATCAACAAACTTTTAGAAATATCATTTGTTTTGACTGTCCTAATTTTGAAGGGAGGGCTCTTGTATGGAAAAGCAGCATCAGTGTTTTATATCTCCCCTTTTGTGAACAGACAACATCATGGTTATCACTTAGATAGTAACTAGTGTAAAGTAACATGATCCACTTTACCATATTTGAATCACAGCATTGTGGCTCCTTGGATTTCATTACAGATACTATAACTATGCATTGACTAGAAAAAGGATTAATTGGTGTCGAAAGGATGTTTTTACTTATTTGAGATGTTGATTTCATCCCTATACATATAATTTAATTAAATCGTCCTGTTCTATTGAAATACTTACCAAATGTTGAGTTATTGCCTACTATCAATTGTGATTCATCTTCATATGTAGTATCCCACATCTGCACTTTTGCAATGCATTCTACATCGGATTGCCTTTAAAGATGGTCCAAAATGCAGTTACCCATCCACTAACTGGAAACAACAATTTTAGCAGTGTAATATCGAAGTTCCAGTTGCTTCAGCTACCAATGTGCTTCCAGGTCCTCTTCAAAGTGCTGGTTATCTCTGTAAAGCCTTATACGGCTCTGGTCCTAGATCCCAGCAAGCAGGCCTAGGTTTGTCTTATCTTATGGGCTTGTCTTATGATCCTATGTTCTTCCTAAGTGCCTGCACTCACTGCTATGCCCTTGCCTTTTGAGATCTGTAGCACTCTTTGGGCCTTTTGGAAGGCACCTCATTTGTTCAATAATCTGTTCCAGGAGATCAAGAGGTTTCCCAGAGAGGTGAAAAAAAAGTGCAAGGTTTTCCTCTTTTCCAATGGGCAGGAAGCAGGAGGGAAATCTGGGATCCCTCACCATCTCTAGTTCCTTTCTCTTTCCCTCCCTTTCTGCCACAACACTATAGCACTATCCATAGCAGCCCAATTTCATGCATAATTTTGCTGGCCTTGTTTTACAGGTACAACAAGAAGTATCTCATGGGGCCAGTGGTTGTTCAAAGTGAGTTTGGGAAAAAGTTCTTAATGATAAACTTATTAACAATGCTTCCTCCCCCTCATTAAACCACATGGCTTCACTTCTGTTAGCTTTCTTTTTGCAATATGTACAAGTTATTTAGATGCTTTGTAGAAAATCTTTTTAGATACATGTAAGAAATTCATAGCAATTTGATAACAAATACATACATTTAAACAGCACAGACATGAATAATGTAGCAATTGTATAACCAAGGTTTTGTATTGGAATAATCTGTTCAAGACTGCAGACAAGCAATGCAGCCAGATATTTCAAAACAATGAGGAAAGCATTTTATTTTGTCCTAAGGAAAAAGAGATAAAGAACATCTTTAAAGACCAAGCTTTTAATTTTACCCTTCTAATGTGCAGGAGTATCGTTACATCTTTAGGAAGGGGATTAACAAATCTTAATAAAATGGATCCAAACCATATAAGCAATATCAAGTACCAAATCAACTAAGCAGCTGACTAGATTTAGGAAAGCAACCTGTTTTTGCAATCTTGCAACCTGGTTTCTGGGAGCCAGTAGCTCAGTGGCTAAGACGCTGAGCTTGTTGATCAGAAAGATCAGCAGTTCAACGGTTTGAATCCCTAGCACCGTGTTATTGTGTGAGCTTGTGTTACTTGTCCCACCTTCTGCCAACCTAGCAGTTCGAAAGCATGCAAAATGCAAGTAGAAAAATAGGAACCATCTTTAGTGGGAAGGTAACAGCGTTCTGTGTACCTTCAGTGTTTAGTCATGATAGATGTCTTTGGACAGTGCTGGCTCTTTGGCTTTGAAACAGAAATGAGCACCACCCCCTACAGTTGGGAACAACTAACACATATGCGCGAAGGGAACCTTTACCTTTAACCTGGTTTCACAACTGTGCTTCAGTAATTAAAGCAACCCTGTCTTCTATTTTCCCATTGTATCTCCTCTTCTGTGGTGTGGAGTTAGGAGAAGAGATATTCTGAAATGAATGGATAGCAGAGATGGTCATTAACCATAAAAAGGCAACAGTGCTGGAAAAATCAAGTTAAAAACATGGTGTCAGCCAAACCTGTACGCACAAGGACTTCTACAGTTATGGTATAAAATGCCACACAGAAGTTGCCACTTCTCAGTTGCTTCTCTATATCTTTTTTTAAAGTGTAGATTTCTCAAAGCAGGAGTTCCTTCTCTTATAACATGATGAAGATTGTGGTAAATTAAAGAAATAAATAAATAGGCAAAGCATTATAATTATTAGACATTCAAAAGCAGTTGAAAGAGGGCCAAGCTTCAATGCATAGAATAGTGACAGTGACAAAGGAGTTATGTGTTCCATTTTTGCTGACAGAAATTCTGCAAACCTAACTCTGTTAGGACAGTCAGGAAATGCTCTCTAGAAAGAGGCATTTCAAAGATTGGCAAGGATAAACCAGCTTCCCATAGGTTCATTCTGGCTCCCTATATCAGCCTGGAGCCAGCAGAGTTGATTTTCCTCCATTTCCCCCTCCCCCATAGGAGGCAGGGAGCAATAAAGGACACGCCAACTTCTGACAGAATGCAAAATGATCTTGAAACTACTATTTCAGCCTGCAGTTGTTAAACAGGTGGAAGACTCTTGGGGTTTTCCCCTTTACTTATCCACCATGAAGCTTTACAATGGAATTTACAACACACTTGCATTTTCAGCAAATAGAGTGTCAATACAGTGGTGTAAATGTGTACCTTAGAATAAGTCTTAAAAGCCCTTGAATTGTTAAACTTTTCTAAAATGTGCATCTGTGGATAGTATCACTAAAAGCAAGTCTGAGGGATAAAAATGAGTGATGACCCTTTTTGCTATAAACCATGGAATTCATCCTCCAGTGTTGTTTATAAATATGAGGTGGGTGATTGGCTTAGAAACCTCTGTGCATTTCAAGGCCTCAATTTAGATAACGGGACACTTTTTAACATAGACATCAATCACTGACCCAAGAGGCTGTGTGATTAATCAAGCACTGTTTGGGTTGAGGCCAATATTCGTGTTGTCTTTTGCACTTGAGAGTTGAACAAAGAAGGCTGGAAGAGATTACATAGAATGGACTGGGATGACATATTAGACCAGATCTCCAAACAGAAAATGAGAAAAGGGTGAATTCTCTTTAACCACATCCTGCTTACATGTTGCATGCTTGCATAAAAAAAGAAAATTTTAGAACCAATTTCAAATATTCTGTTGATGCGACTCAAAAGACTATGGTCCTAGATTTGCAGGCTCCACTTCACACCATTCTACTTCTTTATTGTCATCAATTATAGCCCTGCTATCCTATTAATATTTATACTTATGTACACAAGTACATGCAAAGGTGTGCATTGGAACAAAGTGGCAATTATTTGGTACAGAAGTCTGGGACACATTTTCAGATATTAGTTTATGAGTTACTTGTCTGGAGATAATCAGGAGAGAGGAAAGTTGGAGATCTCTATGAAGCCCCATTCAATTCTAGTCACATTAAAAAGAAGTTTTAATATGGGATATAGACAAGTTCATGAAGGATTTGGGTATTTATTGTACTGTACTGTATTGTATTGAACTGAACTGTTTTCTATATTTCCAATCACAGGTAGCAGGGTTGAAATACCAACTGCTGGGGAGTAATTCTTGAAGAAGGCGATACACATCTACACTGTGCAAACTTCTTGGTTGCCTCTAGGAGACATTGCATGGTGGACCTCTTCAGGGTCTTTCTGTAATGTATACCTGCTTTGTTCTACAAAGTGTCCCATTCCACATTTTATTTATTCCCTTTGTATGTGGTTGGAATATCAACAATAATCAATGTGTTTCTTCCATTGTCTTCTGAAGTTTTATAACATAAGCCTCTAGCCTCTAAACAAAGTTGTTGAGATAACTCACTTTACAGAGAATTATGTGAAAGCATGTTTTTTATTATGAAGATCAGACAAAAAAATTTCCTGACCCATTAGAACCTTTGTTTTATCTGCAAATGTTAATCTCATTGAAAGCACACTAATAGCATGCTAAATTAGGTAATGCATTAATTGGTTAATAAGCTAAAACAGACCTGAATCCACTAAACAAATGTAATGTACTCTTTGAAGTCTCTGGTTTTAATGCCTTTAAGATTATCCAGCACTATTTCCCCTCCTGAATAACGTAGAATTTATTAAAATTGTTAAATATGATGCTGCTTGTGTATGTTTGTGTGTGAATGTGGTTTTTTTCTTCAAAATATTCTAAGGGAATGCTTATTCTTCATTATAACTGAATTAAAGAACCAACTTTGATACAGCCAATATACTGTATAGATGAAAAGGTAATTAAAAACACTACTTCAGTTTGAAATTAGCATCTTAACATGCTTGGATTTAAAGATTTTAAGTTTTATTAATATGTATGCACTTTATAGGGACGCAGTGGCTCAGTGGCTAAAGGCGCTCAGCTTGTCGATTAGAAAGGTCAGCAGTTCAGCAGTTCGAATCCCTAGTGCTGCGTAACTGATTGAGCTTCTGTTACTTGCCTCAATAGTTAGAAAGCACATAAAAATGCAAGTAGAAAAATAGGGACCACCTTTGGTGGGAAGGTAACAGCATTCTGTGCACATTCGGTATTTAGTAATGCCGGCCACATGACCATGGAGACGTCGGACAGTGCTGGTTCTTCAGCTTTGAAATGGAAATGAGCACCACCTATATGCATTTTATTGTTCTGCCTTCTGGCCCAAAGTTGTAATAATGGTTTTGATTTAAAGAGCCAGAAATGGCAGATAAATAAAGGGACTACTAGACAACACTTGTCAAAAAGTGGGGATGAGGAGCAATTCACCACCCAAGAAATAAACAGATTTGCATAAAATGAGATATATAGGTGAAGGATTACATAAAAATCAACATTGTAATTTTAATCAGAGATACTATTTGGGATCCCGGGTTGCAAGCAATACTTAAAAGGATGTCATGGCTCTAGAGCTCTTCCAAAGTTGTCATCAAGTTGTAATTTTTAACTGAATAGAAGGGAGAAATTAGGGATGTTTCCAAATCCAGATCACCCTTATTTATTTTATTTATACGATTTATAGGCCGCCCAATCCCGGAGGACTCTGGGCGGGAGTCCTCGGGGACTTAGTGCCTAGATTGTGGAATTCAGCAGAGATATCTTTATTGGCTGTAACCAATAGTCTTACCAAAGAAAACAAGCTTAAAACAATGATTCACAATCTAGATAACAGTTTAGCAAACTGTGAATTTATGTTATTTATTAATTAATTCAGTTATGTACCATAAAAAATCATCCAGTTCATGGCTGTTTATTTTTGCAAAAGACTTTAAAGTAAAACTATCAGTGCAATTTTAGCACTAGAGATGTAAAAATATCCACTGTAGTCACAATCCACACTAACAGCACCAATCCTGCTCTGGTCAATATCAAAAGTGTCCCCTTCATTCAGACCTGGCTCTTTATGATAGAGGTCCAATCTACTTTTCTTTCTTGGGCTCCCCAAAGTCAGAGATATTCTATCAGGTTCCAGAAGGAAAGATATATTATGCCGGTTTGGGAAAACTGGCAGACACACATTTTTGCATCTTTCTTTTGTTTTGATGTGACTGTGATATCATTGGGATTTTTTTGGTCATTAATTATTTTGAGAGAAATTTTTATGATAATCATGATTTATGCACACTCAGAGCCTTCAAGAATGGATAACACACAGACACACACATTTTTTTTAAAAAAAACCCAAATACTCAATGGCCTGCAGAATAGTTCAGTTTTGGTGGCTTTCTGAAAAGATGGCAGTGTCTAATCTCTGATATTCCAACAAGTGAGAGATTCCACTGATTATATCTCTTGTTGGCAGGGTATTCCCAGCCTTCCCAAATGGAATAAGCAAACTGGAGGTGTCAATCTCTCACAAATGATTACATTTAGGGATGTGAAGGATTGCATGTAATATAATGAAATGAAATCCTATTCCATCACAGCCACACTTAGAGAAACTTTAGCTCTGCTCATTTGCTACATTTGCAAACTGATCATTCAAATACTGCCAGGTGTTAGTTATTTCAGAAAACAGCTGAAGAGAGCTTTCATCAAGAGGCTAGGAAACGGAAGTGGAATTCTTGAGAAGGGAAAGAAAAAACCAAAATAAATTAGCAGAAGAAACTGAGTATTTCATGTATATGCCTAGTGATGTACACACAAGCTGACTTGTAAAGGACAGAACCACCCATAGGATCAGGGGTGGGTTCCAGTTTATTTTACTGTCGGTTCACTCAGGGACGCACTTCAAGCACGCAGGTGCTTGGCACGCATGCACACTTAATGCATACTATGCGTGCATGCTCAGAAGTAAGAAAATTGCTTCTGCGCATGCGCAGAAGCAAAAAACAAAATGGCGCCACCTATAGAACCAGTTTGGATGCGTGTCCAGCTGAGTTACTACCTACTCAGCCAAACTTGTACAAACCAGTAGGAATCCACCTCTGCATAGGATCCTTTCAAGTACTGAATGTTGGACAAGAACAGTTTTTTACAGTTATTATAATGTTCATTTCTTATAACCCAATGGATTCCTAAATTTGGACCATGGGTGCAAAGGAGGAAGAATTCTTTAGAATCCTTGTTTTGGGTCATTGCCTGCCTAACTGGTTTGCTGTATTTAGAATCAGAATATTTATCCCAATATTGAAAACTGCATAATTTTCTCCCTAGTATAGTCATGAGGAACCTGTAGGGCAATAATGGAAAGTTGTCCCTTTCTTAACCACAATAATTCCAGATTTATGAAATATATGTTGTGAAGTCAAGGAGCAAGTGCCACACTAAGATGTGCATCACAATGTTACCCACAAGTACAGAAGTGATGAAATTTGCATCATGATGTATGTTTACTCATTTTTCCCATTGTCCTCACCTATTGCAAATGTCTACATTTTAACCATGAAATCCCTGGGATTGTTTGGGATTAAAGCAACTCTCTCCCCCTGGTCAGCTGTTTCATCTGAACAGCTGTCCAAGACTTTTATTGCCCCTTCTCTCTTTCAAGACAGAAATGATGACTTGGGGGGGGGGGTTCCACAAAAACAAACCTTTTCTGAAAATTTGATTTCTATCAATTTAATTTTAAATTGTTTTAAATAATTTTAAATAATTTCTGCCTTTTAGTTTTCTTTTCAAATTAGCCATAAAAGCAGAAAGTGATTGGGAGTGTACATTCTCTAATGACTGATGACTTTTTTTCAATTTGGAAGGAGAAACCTGAGAAATGGTAGTTTAGTGGGTCATTTCTACCACACATACACAGCCAAAGTAGGTTTTGATAGAATAGCCACTTCCCAAAATGACAAACAGAGTTTACCATCTCGTCAGCCACTTGTTCATCTTTAACAGAAAAAGACATCAGGTCTGTTCTAGCACCAAACACTTTTTCTTCCAGTGAACTACTAGCTCAAATAGTGGAATGTAACCAGGGGTGAAAGCCACTTATCTTTGCTACCGGTTCGATAGATAGGCAAACAGCGAGGGGTGGGTGGGTGGGTGGGGAAATCTACTGTGCCACAGCTGATCAGTCATAGCTGATCACTGGAAAAACCGGTTCGCCTGAACGGGTAAGCATTTTTTTTTACTACCAGTTCGGGCAAATGGATAGCATTTTTACTACCAGTCCGAACAGGTAGCATTTCACCCCTGAATGAAACAAAAAACAGGGGTTGCTTATTGATTGGTTAATAAACACTGTTAACATTCTTTATACATCTGCTGTATGTATATGTATATGGCTTAAACAGAACTGTTTTGTAGGCTAACAGTAGTTAATTAACTACAGCAGTAGTTCCTGAGTTACTGATCTTTTTATAAAGGGATATTTGATTGATCTGAACATTACTGATTTTCTTCTCTGTCATTGTTGCTATTCTTCATGCACATACAGTATGTGTATTGTCTATGGAGATTCTCAATCATCCGGGTCATGGTTGTCCCAAAGGTGCTTTTCAAAAGGCAACTGGACTTCTTTGATTCCCCCCCCCCCCTGAAAATGTTTCGCCTGTCACCCAAGAAGCTTCTTCAGTTCTGAATTGAGGAACTGAATAAACTTCTTGGATAAGAAGAGAAATGTGCCTTTTGAAAAGCACCTTTGGGAGAGTATGTGCATTATGAAAGGGCTAATATATCAGCTTATTACTGTAAATATGCCTGGATTTGCACTGCCTCCATGTTGATGACAAATCTGTTTGGAAATCTGAATATTGCTTGATTTCACTCCAACCCCCTGGTCATTTTTGTTACACTTTTCTTGTATAAAGTGTGTGCATTATGAAATGACTATTGAATATATTGGGTTACTTTTAAGTAAATCTGCCCAGATTTGTATTCCCTCCATGTTGGTGAAAAAAACCTCCATGGTTTATCTCACATGAAATCAGTATTCTCACTTTGGAACCCCAGAAATATACAAGGAAACTGACTCCTCCAAGTGGAGTGATTGGTTTCTCTTGCAGGCACAGCAAGAATGACCCTGAAAGTGCAGAACCCTCCAGCCATACAGGAAGTGCCCTCTAGAGCCCAGCAAATTGCCAACCTGCAAGGGCTTTTCCTCCATGTATCAGCATTCAAAATATCATACAGAATTAAATCAGAGTCCAAGGCAGAGATATCCTTAAAGTTCCAATTTAATAAGACAGACATGTTGGCAATGAACTGTGGAATCCCAAATCTGAAAACTTCCTGGGATTCCATCCAGAAGAAAGTTCATGATTCTATCCCCACACCCATAAATCCATCTCATGGTCCAATCTTCATTGGCCATGCTGGCATCTCCACCCAGCTGGTTCCGGTCAGGTGCAAAGGTGTGGAGACAAAAGATGACCTTAGTTTCTAGAAAGGAATGACAACAACACATTCCACAATTCTACTCCTTTCTATCGCCCCCCTGCCAATTACTACACTAATGAAATGGCATAGTGAAATAATAGAAAGTATGGCAGGCCAAAGATCCTAAAAGGAACATAACTACAGGCCTGGTACCATGTTCACTAGCATGATAGTGTGGAAGATCTAGTGGCGGGTTTCAGCCAGTTCGCACCTATTCGGGAGAACCAGTTGTTAACTTTCTAAGCAGTTCGGAATTTCCCCCTACTTTTCAGGGCTAATCCTCTAAGGGAGGCAGGAAGGAAACATTCTGGTGTTGTTTCTAGCCTAATCTTTATTGCCCTGCTTACAGAAACTGCCTCTCCGGTTAACCCTTATTTCATTGTAACAGTTAAGGTGAAGCGCCCATCAACATGAGTGATGTTGAGCTGGTCACGCCCACCCAATCACATGACACCGAGCCATGCCCACCCAGCTGGCCATTAGGGCAAAGAACCAGTTGTTAAATTGTTTGAATCCCACTACTGGAAAGATCTAATACTGAAATAGCAAGGAAAACAGTACTTTCAAACCAGATTATCTTTAAACTGGCTTCAGCATATTTCAGGAAAGGCTGGCATCCAGATGGAAGTTTTCTTGTGAGGACATACTGTACCTCAGCTAATAGTTAATGAGGTAATTTTCTGCAGCAGCCGCTGCTGCCAAGATATACAGATGAACTCTTCCAAACTTTTGGTCAATTCCAGCATATCCCTAATTTGTTACTTCGCTTTGTCTTGCAGAGAGTGACAGCGCTACCAAAACACAGTAAAATCTTCCAGTCCTTTTAATAAAAAGAGCGCTCAATAATAATCTAAAATATTTTTAATGCTCTGCTGGCTGGGGGATTCTGGGAGTTGAAGTCCACAGGACTTAAAGTCGCCAAGGTTGAGAAACACTGGTATAGGATTTCAGTGCATGAAAGACAGTTAATCTGTTACTCAGAATGCAAAGCCTAGCAAATACTTTGATGCCATCTGCAGCAATTCCTTTAATGTTATGCTCACCTTTTATCAAAGCAGGGTAATGCATCAAAATGTGCAAAAATATAATAAAGAAGAAAAATAGAACAACTGGAAAATTTGGATGAGGGGCAGGGGAACAGGAGATGGGTAAGGGGAGGATGAGAAGGAGGAAGAGGAGGAGTATAATGTGGGGCTCTCATGATGTGTGTAATTTTTTTGTTGACAGTGTATCTTTTTGGTAGCATGCTGACAGTTTCACCTAAAAAAATGCTATAAAAGATAGAGAATGCAGGATTTTAGCTGTTGCTGTTAATCCTAGATCCCTGGTAACTTCTACTTCCTCCCACAAATGTGGAGGAATGCAAACGACGTCACAGAGGCCACTCTGAGTTGTGAGAGTAGGAAGCATAATCTGTGCAGAACTCCTGGTTTCCCCTTCCTTTTGGAAGACAGTTCACTAGAGTTCATTAGAGATTTCTTTTGACATTTTTGAAGGTACACAAGTAGTATTAGCATTCAGAGCATGAAACAGATCTTCAGCTCCCAGGGACTTCCATTTATACCTCCACTTCCTCTTTTAATGTGCAATTTCTTCCCATGAAGGTCTTCCTTAGAACAGTCTCCACCACTTGGCAGTGCAAAGGCATTTGCTTCCTTTCTTACCTTGAATTAGGAAAGAAATAGGTGGTTCAGATCTTCCAACCCATTCCCTACATCAGGTTTCTACCGTACCATTTTTTTTTCTGGGCTAAGAGAAGGGCTGCACTACACTCTGACAAGAGCAGAGATTAATATATGTTTGAATGCAATTACAAGTGACCTTTCCTTGCTCTAGAGCAGTGTTTTTCAATTCTGGCAACTTTACGATGTGACGACTTCAAATGGCTGGCTGGGGAATTCTGGGAGTTGAATTCCACACATTGAATTCCGCCAAGTTTGAGAAACCCTGGTCTAGAGACTATGTTTTTTTTCCATTGAGTGGCATGGCAGGAGTACACTACAAATTAGATGTGGCTAAAAGCAAGATGTGGCTTGAACCAGATCAAAAGACTGACGCCATTCCAGAAAGTCTATAGGGAGATGCCGGTAGAACTTTATGAAGAGGCTTCAGAAGCTACAGTCAGTACCAGAATGTATTACATTACATCGCTTTTTGAGGCTTTAAATCCCAGGGAAGAAAGGAAACAATAGCCCAGACAGAAATTTTAGGTCTTCTGGCAAATTGCCCAGCTAGCCACAAAACATTTCCCGTTATTCAGAAGGAGGGAGCAACATATGTAAAGACTTTTCTCTATAAGGTTGAGACAGCTTTGCTCCCAATTGAAGTCCGTCCATTTGGGATAGGAGCTTCAGTTTTCCCTAGTCATAGCAGCTCGTGAATAAGTTGGAGACAGTCATTGTTTTGTGGAAACATGGGTGAAGGAGTGCTTCCGTGATCCCATAGAACAGTGATGGCTAACCTTTTTGTATGCATGCGTGCCCACACCCTTAGTACGTCCTGCTCCCCCCGCTCCCCTGCACATGCACATGGCCCCCTTGCGCACTCCCCCCACCCCTGTGCATGCACCCTGCGTACTCTCCTTGCCCCTATGCAATCCCCTGCGCACATGCACGAGCAAACCGGTAGTAAAAATAATGGAGCCCACCACTGGTTCTCCACCTTATTTATAAAAATAATAAAAGTGGGATACAAACAAGCAAACAAACAAATATTATCCATTCCAAGTATGTCTTTATTTATATTTATTTATATCCCACCTTTATTATTTTATAAATAACTCAAGGTGGCAACCATATCTAAACATATCCTTCATCCTCCTATTTTCTCCACAACAAGAAATCTGTGTAGCAAGTTGGAAGAAAGAGAGAGAAACTGGCTGAGGGTTTATCCGGTGATATTTCATGCCTAAAGTGAGACTAGAACTCACAGTCTCCTGGTTTCTAACCCAGCTCTTTAAACACTATCAACACTATATTTACAAATTATTTCAGCTCTAAGAAGAGCCTTGTGGTGGTTTACAGCCATAAATATATATCACAATATTATAAAGATTATATACAATTAACAAAACTTTAAAAATTACTTTAAGGATCTCTTTAAAAGATGAAAATAAGGATTAACGAATCATTAAAAAACCATTAAAAATTGGCAAGCATAAAATGCTTTGGCTGCCTGCCTAAAACCATCACAGATGTGACCAGTCAAATTGTGCTTTGAAGACAGTTTCAGAATTGAGATACTACCACTAGAAGAAAACCTCCCTTGACATCAAAATCCAGTCTTGGTCAGAAAAGGAAATCATAACTAGACATGGCTGGTCAAGATATAATTGTGATGATGAAGTAGGCAGAAATAGTTGGAACTAATTTTATTATTTTATCTGCTATTCTGAATCACTGTTATTCAGTCTAGAGGTTCAGTGGGGATGCTTCCTCAACAGCTGAAAGCTTTACCTGGTTCCTCTAAGACTACTTACAATTTGGGAGAGGAAGCACCACTGAATTAATGATCTAAAATGCAGCATATGTTCCCAGGTATTGGGCATTATAGAACACTTTATCCAATGTTACACATTCAGAGCACCTGAGAATTCGATGTTTAAGAAGAAGTGTGATTATAATGCAACTCTATTGTTATTAAGCAGAATTTATGTCTCTGGAAAAGATTGTTCACATACTGAGTAACTATTAATGTAAAACATTAATGCCATTATGATACATGCAAAACTCCCCTTGTTTAATTAGAAAAGTGATGTTTTAGCTACATCAGAAACACTGCTGCAGGTCTACAAAGATTAAAGAAGAAACCACACAGATGTTAATCTTACTTTTAAATGGGTTAATCCAGAAATAGAGAATTGGCAAAAGAGCAAGAAGGGGTCTTTTTAGTGCTGGGATCTAATTCACAAGGTTCATTTACAGGCTAATAAGAAACCCACCAACTCCCCCTCCCCCAATCATTTCCAATTATTCATTATGGCCCAAACAGGCAATAAATAGCCTTGAAATGGTTCTGGTAACAACTGATTTGAAAATATTGCTTTATGTTGCATATGAAGACTGTTGGAGGTTGAAGCATTCTGTGTGTGCTTGTGAACTTTCCTGAGATAACTTAACACGAGGATGGATCAATGAAGCAGACTTCATAATTGTAACAGAAAGGAGATCTATTTACAGGAAATACATTACAGGGATATGCAAAGTCTAGCACCTACTTAGCAACATCTTACCAGGTGTAGAGTTAAATAGCATGTGTGCCTGGGGGGAAAAGCAGAAGGAAGTGATCTTAGATTAGCAATTTGATAGACAATGAGCAGGCTGAGGGATAAGGGCAGAGTAAATTGTTAAATCTTTTATCTATACCCTACTGCTAGTGACTTGGTCATGGGGTGCTGAAAAGTTGATGACATTGGATTCATGCCTCCAACCCAGGCAATTCCAGAAAACATTCTGGGAAATGTAATCAACCTGAAGTACTGTAGGGCAACCGTACTGTTAAGTGGGAGAGCAGAATTATTACTATGCTTTGCATTGGTTCTGGTTATCACTCTGTCTCTAGATCTGATTCCAAGGCTTTGTTTTAACATTTTTATTTTGAAGTTCTTTTTAAGAGAACTTCTTCCATGCTATCTGCTCAGACCCAGGGATGATTATTCGAGGTCTTCCCCATTTAAATTTATCTAAATAATGTAAGGAGATGACCAGTTTCAAGACAGATGTCCTTCTTGAGTGTAACACTTCCTGTTGTGGTCTGCTGGTGACCTGAGGAGCTTGCAGCAAAGCTGGACAGCAAGGAGGTTTGGGGGCGGGGAGAACATGGGCTAGTCCTGGAGTCTGGGGAAGGCTCTGCGTCGGAGGCAGAGAGAGGGCCAGGGCCGTCTGGGAGTTATATGTTGCCTCTGGAGCATCCAGAGTCGGACAGCAGCGAGGCAGAGGAAGAGGCTTCCCCTGTTCCCAGTGTGTGCATGTGCAGAGCTGCCAGAAGGTAAGAACAGTTAAAACAGAAGGGACGAGTTGGGAGTAAGGTTTGGAGGTGATTGACCCCTCCCATAGGACATAAAGGAGGAGCAAAGGCACATGAGCCTTTGCAGGAAGCAACTTGGTTCATGCTGGTCAGTTTGCCTTCTGAAAATACACTTGGACTCTTTGCTCTGTGTGGCCTTGCCAAGCTAATTGCCAATTACTGTAAAAGTCTTTGGTAGTATTTTCAAAGAAGATAAAGGCGGGTGCTTATCAGCCTTATTCCTAAGGACTTTGGCAGCCTGTTGTAGAGCTCTTTACTACTATTTGGAACTCAGTACGGGTGGTGAATGAATATAATTCACAGCCTTTGAAATAAAAAGAAGTTAGGACTTAATCAAGAATTTAAATACTTAGGAATTTCCAGAGTTTTAATCTGCTACTTATTTTATTTTGGTTTAATATAGTTCTACCATTTTTATCCTTTATTTGGGGGGTTTAGCTTGCTTTTTAAATCTAAACAAAGATAATTGTTTGTTACATTATGTTACCTGATCTCAATTTAATTGCTGCAGACGCAAAAGCACGCATATAGATCGGGTGAAACCTGGCTTAAAAGCAGTAACCGTGAGAAGGATCTTGGAGTCTTAATGGGCAATCAATTAAATGTGAGCCAACAGTGTGCAGTGGCCACCAAAAAAGCCAATGCAACATCTAGAATATTGCATCTAGTTTTGGTCACCACACTACAGAAAAGATGCTGAGGTTCTAGAAAGAGTACATAGAAGAGCAACAAAGATGATTATGGGACTGGAGGCTAAAACATATGAAGAATGTCTACAGAAACTGGGCATGGCTAGTCTAGTGAAGAGAAGGACCAAGGGAGACATGATAGCAGTGTTCCCATATTTGAGGGGCTGTCACAGAGAGGAGGGAGTCAACCTATTTTCCAAAGGACCTGAAGGTCAGACAAGGAATAATGGATGGAAACTGATCAAGGAAAGATTCAACCTAGAAATAAGAAGAAATTTTCTGACAGTGACAACAATCAACCAATAGAACATCTTGCCTTCGGAAGTTGTGGGAGCTTCATCACTGGAAGCTTTCAAGATGATACTGAACTGCCATCTGTCAGAAATGGTATAGGATCTCCTGCTTGAGCAGAGGGGGACTAGATGACCTACAAGATCCCTTCCAACTCTGTTATTCTATCTTCTTCCTAAAAATCCCAAGTATGGAATTTGCCTTTTTATAGCATCAGGCATGACATTTTTATCAAGCTGTTCATCATGATTCCCAGATCCCTTTCCAGAAAATTGTTACAGCTCAGTTCCCATTAAAGCACAGAGAAAAGAATAAAATCCTCTCCAAAGAATGTGTATGCAAAAATTTGCATATTGAAACAAATATGCATAAAATGCATGCAGATTTAGGTGAATTTTTTACAAGCGGTTTTCTAGGGAAAAGACGATAACTGAATGTCATGATTAATACATGAATAGAGGGACTGCTGCCAAAGAATCAGGGTTGCAGATCTGATAAGAGATTTTTCTGCAGTTTATAGAAAAACTTTCATTAAGTGATAAAGTTTTGCACACTGAAAATTTTAGGATTCAAGCTGCATATATTGTAATCCCTAGGTTTGTATGACTTTCTTCCTTCTTGTCTTGTAATGGCATGAGAGATATTCATATTTCAATGAGAAAAGTGTTGTTGTTGGTGTGTTAGACACTCTGGCCTCAGCCCTTTGTTTCTAATGGAGGTCCCTACAAGTAGTATGTGTCAAAAATGTCAAGATGCCCCATACCTGTATGATCAAAACCTGTCCCTTTATTTGCATGTGTTGTGCCTATACCGTATATGGCCAGACGTTTGTTCATCTGGGTGAACAAACTTGGTGTTTCCCTGCAGATGTCTTTGCATCTGACCTTGTTATCTTTTGTTCTTACATTGAAGAGCTGAATTGAACAAAATCCAAACCAACAGATTAGCCTGTCCCTTAGTAGACAACAATAATAGAAGTGGAGTAATAGCAATAGCGCTTAGACTTGTATAGGGCTTCACAGTGCTTTACAAGCCTCTCTAAGCAGTTTACAGAGTCAGCATATTGCCCCAAACAATCTTGGTCCTCATTTTACCAATCTCGGAAGGATGGAAGGATGAGTCAACCTTGAGCTAGTGGGGAGGGAGATGGAGATGGAGATGGAGATGGAGATGGAGATGGAGATGGAGAGGGAGAGGGAGGGAGGGAGGGAGGGAGGGAGAGAGAGAGAGAGATAGAGAGAGAGAGAGAGAGAGAGAGAGAGAGATCAAGTCAGTGTTGACTTCTGGTGACTACCTAGACTAGTCCCTGCAGTTTTCTTGCCAAGATTTTTGAGAAATGGCCTGCTTGCTAGGGTGACCAATCTAAGATCATCCAACTCGCTTTGTGCTGAAAGTGGGACTAGAACTCATAATCTTCTAGTTTTTAGCCTCATGCCTTAACCACTCTACCAAACTGACTCTGTACATTAATGTTTACAATTAAATTAAAATTATATCCTGCATGTTTCATGTTTAAGCAGTAGCTGGTTTCCATGTTTGAAAGACCTCTGAACTAAGTGCACCCATCAACTAACCTGCTTTCATCCATTAACAGGTCCTGTTGAACTATAACATCAATAGCTTTTTTTATTATTAACCTTAACAGTATATAATACTATTGATAACACAATGTGATGCAATGCAATACAATAATAAAATAAGGTATCATAATATGATATACAGAACTATATTGATAACATCAATAGAATTTATTTCTCACAACCGTCTAAAGTAGGTCATTGTAATTCTAAAAGGCATCTAGGAAAGGAAAGGCAGCCAAGAACAATAATTACATATCGATTTAGCGAAGCCCCAAGCCTGACAGCTGGCTAGAGGTGCTGGGAGTCTGATCTTGGGAGACATTCTCAATTGAATCTACCTCAGAAAGTTATAAAAGTAAACAAAGCTGTTGCCTTTGCAAGAAAATTAACAGTGTGTTTTAATAAAGTTGTGGGATTTTTAAAGCTTTTGGAACAGGGAAGTGGAATGTAGCTACAAAGTGACGCAGCCTGCTCCCCACCAATGTTTTATTTTTTTTAGAGAGGATTTTCATCTCAGCCATTCCTAAGAGACAGAGGCAGAGTGGGGTGGGAGGCTGGTGGGAAATGTTCCAGAGGCAGAGAGAGCAGTTGCAGTGAATCAAGAATTGTAATGGAAGGCCTCTTAAAGTACTTCAGGGTAGGAGGAAGACAAGGAAGGTCCTCTGTTTTGTGTGAACTGATCAAATGCAGATGTTGCCAAAGAGGTGACCTTCTTGACCGCAACTTAACTCAGGATTGAATGGCAGACAGTCACTCAGTGGAAGAGTAAGACCGTGTTTTGGTGTGAGGGTGTAAATGCACATATGCAATATACAGGACTCAAGTGCCCAACTACTTTATGGATCAATGTGTTTTTTCTCTGTCACCTTTTTCAAACTGTTTAACCATTATTTTCGGCTTTTTATGTGTGCCATGGATTGGGGGCATTGAGAAATATTAAAATGGGACTCGCTTTTCTCTCTTCCTGGAATATCCGATTTCATATAAAACTCATCAGTTGAGCTGAGTATTTGGCTTGATCAATGGCAGGAAACCAGAGGATCAAATGTTAATAAATCAGAAACAGATACCTCCACTTGAGCAAGGAGATATCACTAACTTGAAAAACAGGGCAAATTATTCAACAGCTTCTCTTTCTATACGTATATGCATGAGAAAACTGAAAGCTTTTCATAAGACACTCTGAAAGTTGAAACAAAGGACCCGAAGAAAAGAACATGAAAAAAGTGTGTGTGTGTGTGTGTGTGTGTGTTATCAGCCAAAAAGTTACAAGTTCAGCAACAAAAGAACTTACCTACATTAGAAATATACAAACATAAAGGAATAAGAGAAGCTTTCGGCAATGGAGTAGAAGGTACACAATTTAGCTGGAAATTAAGTAGGCTTGATTCCGTTTTTTTTAATCTGAGCAGTGATAGATGACATTTTTAAATATCCCATCATGTTACTAGTTAAGCATGAGCCACCGTATTCATCTTGAATGTACATATACGTGAAACCAAGGGCTTCTGTGGGCTATACATGTACTGAGCAAGGAATAGTCGATGCTCTTCAGTACTAACAGAACTGATTCTATTGTATAGCAGGGTGAAGCTTTCTGCTGTAGGAAAGACTCAAAGGAAATGTTGACTGAAGAATGCAGCAAGTCTTTCTAAACTACCAGCCTTAGCAAAAAGGGATTTATCTGGGTTCCACTCCAAGCATTCAATTATCTTGGACACAAAGGAGGGATAGTTATACAACCCGGGGACACACAGTCACTAAAGGCAGGGGAGGCGTGGCCTCGCCAGTCATGAGGAAAAGGAAAGAATTTTAAAGAATTTTTTAAAAATAATTAAAGCCAAGGTAGTTGCTACCAGATTCACAGTGACTTGGAACAGTGCTTAGTGTTAACTATAGGAGGAGGTCGGAGAAATAGGGGCCTCCAGTGCATAAGCAATTTTTCACCTTTTAAGAGTTAAGCAAGGGTTAACAAGCAAAAAATTTCGTATGCAAAGGAGGCACGTGTTCTCTCGCCTCCTGTTGAGGGCACTTTTAGAGGCTTTTTAGAGTTCTCTGGGAGCAACTAGCTCAATCTGACTCAGAGCTATGGCCTTTCATGAGGGCAGGGCAGGCAGAAGCAGAGTTGAAATCGTCTCTGAAAAAGCTGGAAAAGGTGTGTGTGTGGGGAGGGGGGAGGAATTCAAAAAGATTGATGGGAAGGCAGCAGGGGAAGCGGGGGGGGGTATGGCAGAGGAGCTGCTTTCAAGCCTTTGGAAAATATATCCAATCCAACTTCTGTGTTTGTATTTGTTTGAGAGTGAGTGAGTGAGAGAGGGATCCAATTTCTCTCTGTGTGTGTGTCTGTTTGAGAGAGGGGGGAGAGAGGGAGGAAGGAGGAAGAAAAAAAATGGGAAAACCTATTTTGCAAGGGGGAAAATGCTGTCGCTTTAAATCAGAACTGAGGATGCCTGGCTGTGGAATTCTGGGAGTTGAAGTCCACAAGTCTAAAAAGTGCCTCACCAGCCATAAAGCTGACTGCACGTCACTGATGCAACCCCTCTTCTTGGTCAGGCTCCTGGAAATCAGATTGTTCTTCCCATAGAATCAGTACTGAGTACTTCTGGGATTGCATGGGGGATTGGTGCTTTTGGAAGCAGTTTCTGTATTTAATTGGGATGAAAGTCTCCCCCCCCCCTTTACTATAGAAAGGTGCTATTTATGTACAGGTAGTCCTCAACTTACAACAGTTCATTTAGTGACCATTCGAAGTTACAATGGCATGGAAAAAGCGACTTATGACCATTTTTCATACTTATGACCATTGCCGCAACTCCATGGTCCCGTGATTTACATTCAGATGCTTGACAACTGGTTCATATTTATGACGGTTGCAGTTTCTGGGGTCATGTGATCCTGTTTTATGACTTTCTGACAAGCAAAGTCAACAGGGAAGTCAGATTCACGTAACTACCATGTTATAATTTAACAACTGCTTAACAAATGTGGCAAGAAAAGTTGTAAAATGGGGCAAAACTCACTTGACAAATTTTCCACTTAGCAACATAAATTCTGGGCTCAATTGTGGTCATAAGTCGAGGGCTACCTGTGTAGTATGATGTCTCTAAATTCTGTTTTTCATCCAAGAAATACAGAAATGTGATGGTTGATCCCAAAATTTTCTGCTGTGGATGATGATGACAATTTAGAATCAAAAGGTTGTTGTCCTTCAGAAAGAGGGTTGCCACTTTTCACAATTTCTGAAAACTGAGGGGGATAAATCCAGACCAACAACATCAGTTTCCCCCACATCTGAAGTTCTCTAGCTCAGCATTTCTTAACCTCACCATGTTTAAGATTGTGCGGACTTCATTACCCAGAATTCAACTGCCATACTAGCTGGGGGGATTCTGGGAATTAAAGTTTGTGCATCTTAAAGTAGCTGGGATGAGAAACGTTGATCTAGATGTCTTACATTCATATCCTTCTCATTTCCACCAATTAGAATTAATTTTAGGATTGAGAATATGAGAATAAAATTGTGGACCTTACCAAATCAGTTGGATTGGCTTTAATACACTCTGTTGAAATCTTGAGCAGGAGATGGGGAAATGATACCATTGACATTTTATATGTTAAAATCCCAAATTATGGCATTTGAATTCAGCAACATTTTTCTATGGAGTGCAACAAACAGGTTTATGCCAAGAGAACGGCACCATTTATTAATTTTCACCCTTTGTTTACATGTATAATGGTACTGACTAATTTTATTTCTATCTTTCTTGAACATTTTGGGTTTTAGGTTTCCTGGATTAAACACCCCAAGACTGCAGCCTCAATTTTAAATGGGAAATTTGCCCCCAAGAATAGTCTTGCAAATTCAATTAAATGTATAACTCTCCATCAGGACAGCATTATCCTTCCTTCCTATTTTCTCCTTCTGCAATCTATCACCTGCATTAATTAGAACCAGGGGGAGATCATCTTCAGTGGATTAACCCTAACTAACTTGTGTGCATTCAACATGTGCTTCCGGAGGCCATACCCCCACCGTAGGGAGGAGGAACCGACCAGGTGGTTCCGCCCCAGGCGACTTATGGACCCTTTGAGGTTCCAGACGGAGCTTGGGGTTATTCCTGATACTCTCGCCCACAGTTCGGCGGAGACTCTGGCTGCCGCCTGGTACTCGGCGGCGTCGGAGTCTCTCGACCGGATTGCGCCGCTACGGCCCCTCCGGGTCAGTGGATCCCGGAGAGTTCCCTGGTTCACCGAGGAACTCCGGGAGAAGAAACGCCGGAGGAGATGCCTAGAGCACCAGTGGAGGTCCGATAGGTCCGAGGCGAACCGAGCACTTTTAACTACCTGCACCAAGGACTATGTCCGAGCATTAAGAACCGCAAAAAGATCTTATATTTCTGCCTTGGTTGCGTCCGCCGAGTCGCGCCCAGCCGCCCTGTTTAGGATAACCCGCTCCCTCCTTAATAGGAGGGATGCGGGAGACCCCTTGCAGGGTAGGGCTGAGGATTATGCTCAATTCTTGGCGGACAAAGTAGCTCGGTTTCGATCGGACTTGGACTCCACCGCAGTAGGTCCAGCTGAGTCACAGGAGGATTACTTGTTACATCAGCTCTGGGTTGAGTTCCAGGAAGTTGCCTCTGGGGATGTGGACAAGGCCATTCGAGCTGTAAGTGCCTCCACTTGTATTTTGGACCCGTGTCCCTCCTGGCTGGTGGCTAACAGCAGGGAGGTGACACATGGCTGGATCCAGGCGGTTGTCACCGCCTCCCTTCGGGAGGGGCACTTCCCCGCCGTACTTAAAACGGCGGTGGTGAGACCCCTCCTGAAGAAACCATCGTTAGATCCAGCCATCTTAAACAACTTTCGTCCTGTCTCCAACCTTCCCTTTATCGGGAAGGTTGTTGAGAAGGTGGTGGCCTTTCAGCTTCAACGGGCCTTGGAGGAAGCTAGCTATCTTGACCCCTTCCAGTCCGGCTTCAGACCTGGTTACAGCACAGAAACCGCTTTGGTCGCATTGACCGATGATCTCTGGAGGGCCAGAGATGGAGGCTATGCGTCCATCCTGGTTCTCCTTGACCTCTCAGCGGCTTTCGATACCATCGACCATGGTATCCTTCTGCGACGACTGCGGGAGGTGGGAGTGGGAGGCACTGTTCTGCGGTGGTTCTCCTCCTACCTCTCGGACAGGTCGCAGTCGGTGTTGGTCGGGGGGCAGAGATCGTCCCTGAGACCCCTAACATGTGGGGTACCTCAGGGTTCGGTCCTATCCCCCCTACTATTTAACATATACATGAAACCGCTGGGCGAGATCATTCGGAGGCACGGGATAAAATACCATCAATATGCGGACGATACGCAATTGTATCTGTCCGCCCCGTGCCAACTCAATGAAGCGGTGGACGTGATGAACCAGGGTTTGGAGGCCGTTAGGAACTGGATGAGTGCTAACAAACTGGTACTCAACCCGGATAAGACCGAGTGGCTGTTGTGTTTCCCCCCCCAATAATTTGGCTAATATACCAACGCTTAGGCTGGGGGGTCAAATTTTATACCCCTCAGATAGGGTCCGCAACTTAGGAGTCCTCCTGGACCCACAGCTGACTTTCGATCACCAGCTGTCAGCTGTGACCAGGGGGGCATTTGCCCAGGTTCGCCTGGTCCGCCAGTTGCGGCCCTACCTAGACCGGGGGGCTCTCACAACAGTCACTCGAGCCCTTGTGATCTCTAGACTGGAATACTGCAATGGGCTCTACATGGGGTTGCCCCTGAAGTGCATCCGGCGACTGCAGCTAGTCCAAAATGCAGCCGCGCGAGTGATAGTGGGCGCACCGCGGTTCGCCCACGTTACACCTGTCCTCCGCGAGCTGCATTGGCTGCCTGTTGGTCTCCGGGTGCGCTTCAGGATACTGATGACCATCTTTAAAGCACTCCATGGTAGCGGGTCTGGGTACTTGAGAGACCGCCTTCTGCCGATTACCTCCCTAAATCGACCAATTAGATCGCACAGACTGGGCCTCCTCCGAATTCCATCTGCCAGTCAATGTCGACTGGCGACCACACGGAGGAGAGCCTTTTCTGTTGCCGCCCCGACCCTGTGGAACGAGCTCCCCATGGAGATCCGTACCCTCACCACTATCCAGACCTTCCGCGCAGCCCTCAAGATCTGGCTCTCCCAGCAGGCCTGGGGATAGGTTTCCAATTACCCGCCCGAGTGTTTGATCGCTGAATGAAAGTTGTGTTTTATTATTTTTTCTTTGTGCACATATTGTTTTGTTTTTGACCTTGCACCCCCCTCCCCTGTGGTTGTAAGCCGCCCTGAGTCCCCTCAGGGAAAAGGGCGGCATATAAATCCCAATAAAACCTTAAAAAACCTAAATGTGCTCTTTTGATTAACTTGAGCCCTGGGCTGCTGTCTGAGCTGTACCATCATGTAATTGTATGTGTTTTATTAATTTCAGATGAGTAGAGAGGCTGGATAGCTTTGAATCTCCAATTAATATGCCTAGACCAGTCCATGTGTCTGAGTTGTATTTCACTCTTGGTTCTCCTTTCTATGTGCTTAAAATATATATTAAAAAATAGGTTTACTTGCATCTACTGATAAGTTATATTTTTTAAAAAACAGAACCAAGAAACGTTTGTTGGCAAGTCTGCCTGTTACTTTCATGAGTCTGATCTTTTATGTTGTCTCACAATAGCCATGATCCAAATACATTTACTTTGTTTTAATTAATAACAGAAAAAAAGAGAAGCAAAAACAAAATCCAAAACTGAATATAATCAGAAACAGTAAGAAGCAGAAACAACTAAACTAAAAAGGGGGGGAAAGAATGGTATATGTCTATAATAAATCTATATAAAATGTCTTAAACAAGTTAAATCTTGACCACACAGAATCATACTGAATACTTTACAATCCTGATTTAGAGCTCTTTCCAAGCTCCAAAATGTTAATCTCCTCACTATAGCACAAACTGTGGCACAAATGTCAAGACTTATGTTCTGGTTTCTGCTGGACATTTTGTGTGTGTGTGTTTGTGTGTGTGTATGTGTGTATGTGTGTTTGTAAAAGAGAACTGAGTAAGGACTTCTCTCCTTACTTTTCCCTGTATATGAAAATCAGTCTTTTGTATGCAAGAGTGGAAAGAAATCCCATCAAGGAAAATTTTCTATAAACATCATCTGTAGAACATGAATACACAATGTGTGGCCTTCCAGAGATTTGCTGAACTACAATTCCCTGCTGCTTCACTCATCACAGCTAATGGAGAGGGATTTTGGAAGATGTAGTTCATTAACTTCAAGATACCATATTCAGTGCATCTATTCATGCAGGGGCCTGCATATTGCTTGTTGGCAGAATCAGAGCAAAAAAGCTGGCAGAATCAGAGCCATTTCTCTCTCACACTCTTCCTTATTGTTCCTTGCCAATTTTCTTCTCCTTGCCATCAGCAAAAGCTTAACAATATGTTTAGATTACCTGTAGAAGTGAACAGAACACTTAGAAGGTACAGCACCTACCTGAGTACAGAAGAAGAAAAAAAAAATCAAGTATTGACTCAGAGTTATCCATTCTAAACAACATTTAACAACAAAATATGAAAGGAACACTTTTTCTTTATCAATTAGAAAAACATATTTTTCTCAGATCGGGCTGGTCATACACTTTGAACAGTATATTGCATATAAGAATGACACTTTATGAACATTTGCTTATTAATATTGGCTCTTTGACACTCTTTTGTTGAAGAGGCAAAACTGTATGACTTATCAGCTCTGTTCAGGACTTCTGTAATCATGAAAGCAGGAATGATATAAGTAGAAAAAACATGTCACAATTACTGATGTTGATTACTTGTTACTGATAATTTGGGATGTATACCAGCCATTTCTTCTACGTGCTCTTCATTAGGGGGAATTAGTGAGGGGTCTATTCTTTTTCTAAAATGGACTCTTCTCTTAATATAGGATGTCATGTACATATGAAGATGATCCCATTAAGACTCAGATGCTCAGCTGGTTTCAAATGCCTGGGACTGGCTTACATCTTTTGACGATGCCCTTAAAGTGTTTGGCACCTGAATGGGTTGTAGACAAAATATACTTTTTCATGTACTCAAGAAATCCCCTAGAAATTCAAACAAATATTACTTTATGTGGAAAAGTCACGCCTAGGAATTTGATGAATAACAGCCTTTTAAAAGGAAATTTCTTAATTTACACTCTTATATTAGAAATATGTTTTATTGTTGATTGTTTATTTAATGGTTTTTATTGAAGTTGGTTTCAAATGTTATGTGGAGTTTATTCAGTATTAAATATACAAGAAAATTTTCAAAAATAATTTGATTTGGAAATGGAAAAAATGACTTGCAATTTAAAAGTAAGAACAGAGAAAGCATTACACTGTAAAAATAAAAAAATTGACATTAAAAAGTATTTTGATTATCCAGACTGTTGAATGCACAACATAGGCTCAAGTAGTGTTCATTTCACTACTGTTGTTTTAAATCCTTAAGATAAATAGTTCAATAAATCTGATTAAATTATGTTAAATCCAATGTAATAAATAAACATTCCACTAAAGCTCAGCATTTTATACCAATAATCACTGGAAGCCCTGTGGAAGAATTCCATCTTTAGGATCCTCTAGAACAATGTTTTTCACTTGAAGATGTATGGACTTCAACTCCTACAATTATCAAAGCTGGCTGGGGAATTCTGGGAGATGAAGTCCACATATCTTCAAGTAGCCAAGGTTGAGAAACACTGCTCTAAAAACTGTCAAGGAGAAATCCTTTCAGTTCTCAGGATGGAGGATGCCCCAGAAGACAGACAGTGTGTTCTTGCTCCTCCTCCTTTAATGTTGTTGAGACTAGACTCATTAGAGCCCTTTTCTCTGAATATACCAGGTCAGTTCTACCCTTGACAGTAGATGGTCATTCAGATACCCAGGTTTGCAACAAAGTGGAGATATGAGAAAGAATAATACTGAAGAGTTTGTTCACAGGTGAACAATAATCATTTATGGCTGAAATCTAAGCTGAGGGTGTATGCTCCAAATGCAGTATCATAAGTTCAGATAGTGCTAAAAGAATATTCCTGTCATGTCATGAATAGCTGTCGTGAACTGGGAGCTTCTGTGAATTGTACCCAGAGAGAAGTTTCCATTTTTTGGAAAGTCATTTTAGTATAGAAATTGGTTTTCTTTGCTTGTGGCAAAATACCATTTTTTCCTTTTCTTTTTAAAATCACATTCTCTATTGTTCTATATTTTTTAATTGCTGGGCTTTAGTTTTCACAATTGCCATGAAATGTTTGGCCTTACTGCACAGGCTGAAAATGCATGTCAGTTAAACTTTAATGGATATAAAAATAATGTCCTTTCTTGCAATTCACAACAGAGAATGCCAGTAATTTAGTGAGTGAGTTTCTGCATTTTCTCAATGTAACTTATTTATTTAGAATTGCCATTTGTCAGAGGCTCTTCCCCCCCGCCTCACATGACAACTTTTGAGCCTCAGATACCTTTGCAATTGCACGCTTATATTTCAGGAATGTCTTCATTTTCGGCTTGACGATCACATCTGTACTTGTTTAATGCTCTGCTGGTGGTCTCTCCTCTATGGTATGCCAACCGCTATGTTCATCTTAAACAATATTTACACTGATTGGGGACACCAACGCACAAGTAGCTCATTAGAAAAGAAGAGGACAGCTTGACATTGCAGCAAAACCCAAAATTTGCCTTAAGAAAACATTTGAATTTCAAAGGACAGAACCCTCGGGATTGATGATGATGACAAGAAAATATGGGCCACGAAGCATAAATAATAATGGAAGCAATATGTGAGTAAATGGATGTGTTTGAATTCATCATGGCCATTAATAAGGTGCCTAGTATTGATTATTATATTTCATCATTAGTTCTTTTAATGATACTTAGTAATTTCATTTGGGGAGCTGAAATCTTCAGGCAGCCAGAAAACACTGCTTTAGGAAAGACTGCTATAGAAAATTGTGCTAGGTTGAATAAAATGTCTGGCCTTTAATTGTCACATTGGTAGAGAAAAACTTTGCTCTGCAAAGAATTGTGCCCAGTGTGCATGATTGTTTATTGAAAACATGTATTTATTTTAAGTGAACCCACACTAACGTTCAAAGAATTGTTCTGGCAGTTGGCAGAAAAGTAAAATATTTTAATTTTTTTAAAAAAAAGAATGAATAAATTTGTTGTTTGCAGTTTTGGAGACAACATAAGAACAGCAGGTCAAATTAGTAGGACAAACTAAGCCTGATATATGTGCTTGTTTTAAGTGGTCCTATAAAATCCTGTCTGTCAAGCTATCAAGACAGATACAGATTTCATTAATGTCTCTCATGCTAGTCTGGGGTAACCCCAAAATCTTGGAAACTATGTTTAATAGGAATGTCCCAACCTTAGCTACAGTGAATTTAAGGCGCTTTTCCACAGAACCCTGTTGCCATTTTTGAGGTAAGTTTTCAAAGAGCTCATCCCCAGCTTTCCCACTGTTTCTTCCCACTTTCTCCCAGCATGACAGTCAGTATTCATGGATTGTTCCTGCAGTCTCCCATCCAAGCTTTAAAATAATCGAAACCTGTTTTACTTCAGCCATATGGCTGTACCACTTGTCTTTAAATTACACTGCCCTCTGGACAAATGTGAAGGTTAATCAAATCAGGCACAAGGAAAGCCTGCGTAGGAAAATGTTAAATTTAGGGATAGCAACAGGACACATTTTCCCACTGTCATCATTAAGGAGGGTGGGCTTATCCCATGTAAGTGGACAAGACAGAGCTATCAGAATCAGACCAGAAAGTATTTGCAGTGAGGAAGACAAATGGAGTGAAAGTTATTATCTGCAGGAGATATCTTATCTATGAATTTGTCTTCCACAATCTGCAAAATTTGAGTACAGTATCTGTGAAGTTTAGTGCTAATGAATGCTACTTAAAAGAGTTTCAGGAGAGGACCCACAATGTCTGATCTTATTGGAATGAAAATGTTGCCCAAGTGTATGCTTGGAATTAAGAAGTAAAATGCTAAGCATTCTAAGTCCATGTGGACCTTGGAGAAAAAAAACCAAAGTGCTAAATAAATTTCCAGAAAGACCAAACAATACTGTGGTTTTTGTTTTGCTTTTTTGCTTGTGGTAAATTAATATATGATTTGCACCATTGAGAAAAATGAGGAAGCTGTAAATGAAAGCGCAAAAATTAAAGCAGCAATTTTGTATAAAGTCCCATAGAGGACATAGCAATAGCAATAGCACTTAGACTTATATATCGTTTCACAGTGCTTTACAGCCCTCTCTAAGCAGTTTACAGAGTCAGCATATTGCCCCCAACAATCTGGGTCCTCATTTACCCACCTCAGAAGAATGGAAGGCTGAGTCAACCTTGAGTCTCGTGAGATTCGATCTGCCAAACTGCTAGCAGCCAGTGTTAAGCAAAAGTAGCCTGCAGTACTGCACTCTAACCACTGCGCCACAAAAGGGTACTCTAGCACACGTAGGCAACAAGAATAGTTGGAAAATTTTAAGATCTACTAAAATTTGGATAACATGAAGATGGCAGAAAAGATGGCATTAGTAAATCATTAAAGAAGATGATAGAAGAAATGGAATATTTACCTAAATCTTTAATGATCAGATGGCCCCTTCCAAAACCACTCATCTCACTTTCTTTTCCCAATGGGAAATATCAACCACTGTTCTCCTGCTTCACACTGTTATCATGATGAAGTTTCGTCATTGCTATCTTCACCTTTTTAGGTATCCACTCTGTAATAAAGGTAAGAAATATCTCAAATATATTATTCTAGAAACTGCACAGATGCTATCTTTATTGTTATTTCTGTTTCTTTATTCTGGTGTTACTGTTTTACTTTAATACTGATATTGACAAATATTGATATCATGATGTAGTTCTCCTAACTTCCTTTTGCATAAAAAATTAATTTTACCAAATGTGAATCATTCGACTCCAAGAGATTTCAAGAACAGAACTTCTTATGTATCAAATAGTTATTATATGCTCAGTCTATATGCTAATGAGTTTGCAACAAGCTGCATTCTTCTGCTTTACTGCCACTCCCAGTAGATATTTAATCAATCAGAAGTCTCTGTTTAGGTGGTAGAAATGTATTGCCTGCCAGTTGAAAGATCCCTCTCCTGTAGAATTGAAAATGAGGAAAGTATAAGCAAAAACACTATGGATTGGAAGGAGAGGTTGAAAACAAATGATTGGCATAATGCAGAGACAAAAACATGTTTTGAGATATCAAAGACAAGACAACATTCAAGAAATCTAGTCTTACATGGAAACCTGCTTCCCCATGAATAATCACATTTCCTTTTCTGAGGAAAGATATGCATTCACAAGGCAACCTGAATTCAATCTGTGAAATATGAAACTTTATTTCCTTTCCCCATTCAATTTTATTCCACACATTTAATAGAACTTCATTAGAAGCTGGGAAAAAGCCCCTTGAAAGTCCATGATCTTTATCTAGTGAAATAGGGATTCCTTAGTTGCAGTGGGAGTTTGTTATAATTCAGGAACAAGAATTTGAATCGACATGAGGACTGAAAATGACACAGTTAATACTGGGTAAAAGGCTAAAAATAATGAAGGAAGGAATGAAATTCCAGAATCAGGTTCTTCTATTTATCAGAAATTGATTCAACATGTCACTTACCAGGACATGAGAACTTCTTGTTTTTGTCCAGATGTTTATATCAGTATATGTAATTAAGAATTTTACAATGTTTTGAAGGTATTCCTGAAACTTTGCCTTAAATTAGGTCAATGATAAGTAAACCAGAATCTACCTATATTTATTTTTAGCACATAATGTAAGTGTTACTAGATGGTTATTCCACTTTTCAAGTTACTGAACTAATGATCCAATAGTTAAATCAAAATTTTATTTCAGTCATAGAAGTATATGATTGATGAAACATAATGTATTGTAGCTTAACAAAATAGAAGACAATGGATTCCTGATCCATGCCTTAATAGGAGATAAAAAGCATATACTGCTTTTTAAAATAGTTTTGGATTACTCATCAATGAATTGGACAATATAATTCATCATAAAGGTAATATAATGCTTGATGAACCAAATTATTTGCATAGGCTTTTCAGAACCTAAAAAACTGCAATGGTTGCCATTCAGAATACTGGTTGTTACCTATAAAGTCTTTCACGCAATGCAGCCTGATTGCTTGAGGTACCACTCATCTCCTAGAGAATCTCCCTGGATGATTTGATTTGGCAGACTTATATCATTGAACAGGATCTTGGAATCACATTACCTCTGTAGTAGAGCTTCTCCTCTGGGATCAGGTTTCCTCTGAAATCTAAATGTACCCCATTTGAGATCCAGATGTTCTTACCCTGCTTATGTTTCAAAAGGGCATGAAGACCTGGCTCTTATCCCAGACCTTTGGCAAGGGTGAATGAAGCCCCTTGAATTGTGAGGGTTTGGAATAGAAGACCTCCAAGGTCCCTTCAAGCTCTATTCTGATTGATTGCTAGTTAACAGATTCACTTAGCAACCACTTTGCTTAACAGTCAAGATGACAGTCCCAATTATGGTTGTGTGCCAATCTGTCAGAAGTAAGCAACAGGGGACCTTCTATCATATATGGTGGATGTGTCTGAAGGCCAAAGAATTCTGGACAAAAATTCAAAAATGGTTAGAAGAAATAACAGAACAAAAAATTGACATGAAGCCTGATCTGTTTCTTCTAGGAATAATAATAAAAAATATTAGCCAATATATAATGCTTCATATAATCATTGCTGCTAGAATCTCATTTGCCCAAAGTTGGAAACAAAAAACTATTCCCCCAAATGAGAGATCATAAAAAAGGTGCTAGAATGCACGGAAATGGACAACTAACGATGGAACTAAGAGATAGAGAGAAAACAGAGTACTACAAGATATGGAATGGGTGGTATAACTGGCTTGAAACGAGATGTAAAATCAATGCATAAGGAATACATAGTAAACACAATAAAAGGAGAGGGGATATACTTAGAAAGCAATAGAGATGGAAATATTGTATATACACATTGTATATATTGTAAAATGAGAAAGTATGAAATAAAGTGGAATATGTATAAGACAACAGGTTGTAAAATGGAAAAACCCGAAATTAGAAAAAAGAAATACCGATAACAGAAAGCTGTACAAGTGTAATTGTGATTTTAATGTTTGAAAAATGTCAAATAAAAACACTTTAAAAAAAGAAGACGTAAGCAACCAGATTACTGGTGGATAACAAAAATCAGTTATTTTATTGTCTACCACCTATGTTATAAGTATCTCACCAGAATGCTTGCCTTCCACTGGGACTGACCAGATAAGGCTTCATGGATCTTGTGAGAGTTCAAACTTATGTCACTTGTACAAGATCCTCACTTGACTCCTCCTATCAGCCTAGCTGTGTTGGCAATTTCGAACACGATCCCAATTGCAGTCATTGAAAGAGGATCACCTGTATAGAAATAAGAATAAAACTCAGTGAAGTAAGAGAAGAATATGCACCACTGAGGATAAGTTCCACATTCTATTTTTGAGACCTTTTGAAACTTCTGGGCAGGGAGCTCCTTCCTTCCTTCCTTCCTTCCTTCCTTCCTTCCTTCCTTCCTTCCTTCCTTCCTTTTCCTTCCTTCCTTCCGCTTACTGCAGTTTGTTTTTTTTAATTAGGAAGGCTGATTCCTTACTACGTCTGCTGATAATCAGCCTAAGGCTTATATCCTGCCATAGGGAATTAAGGCATACAGTGTTTGATTTGTGTGCCAAATTCATAGTCTCTATGGACAGATTCTGATCCTGGTATGCTGTAATGTGGCATTCCTCATCATGTAGAAAAGCAGAGAAAAACCATTTTATTTTAGCAAAGTTTTTAAGCTTAGCCTTCTCCAGAAGGAGACAATCCTATCTCATCCTCCTTGTAGAGAATGCAATATATGGTTTGGTTCCATATAACTTTAGAGCAACAACTGAGGTTCTTTTGGAGGACAGGGCTTCAAGTTAATGAAATTCACAAATAATGTTTATGAGAGTCATATTTAAACTGGAAAAAAACTAGCATGCAAAAAAAGTTCTTGTAAAAGACTGGAATGCACAAAATAAACAAGTTGGATATTCTTAGAAGACTTGTTAGCAGCAGGCATGGTTTCAAAAGATAACAAATACTGAATGTAAGAAAAGCAACTTTGTACCCAAGCCTTGTGGTAAATATTGGGTGAAAAAACAAAAATACTTGTCAAAGTCTCATGAAAGCTCTGTTATATTCTGTGGTGCCCATGAGAGATGTCAGCTATTTCGATAACCTGCATAAACTCCCTTCTGCTTCTTGTGGATACTTTTTCATTGGACCCACCTTTTCTTCTGTTTTTTTTCAGCTATTTTTTTGGGGGGGGGTTGCTGTTGTTTTTCTAGAAAGGAGAGATGTGTATTTTAATCTGCAAAGGGGAATACAAATAAATGGAAAGCTAAGGAAGATGAGTTATACTTTCGAATGGGAAGAGGAGAAAGTACAAAGTTTGCTGAAAAGTACATACTTTGCTCCCCCCCCCCCAAAAAAAGAGAAAAACCCTTTCAGATCAGTTTCTCCGTGGAACAAATCTGTCTGCTAATTAACAAATGTTGTTTTGGTCACAGTCAAGATATGTGTGGCATAAAGAATTAGTGATTGAATTTATCAGCAAAATAAGGCAAAGTAGAGAAAATGCCTTCCCTTCAAAATATGCAATCTTTTGGGATAATCTCATTTTGCAACATATGGATTCTGTTAGCTTTTCAGTTCCTGGGTCAAATGAGAAGTTGAAATTGAAATACTTCTTCACACACCTTCATTAGTAGGAAAGCACATTTGCTGGTACTTCTATTTCCCAACATAGTTGTTTTATAGTTTCATACAAATGTACCAGTTGTGGGTTCCAGGCAGTATGGTCTGGTATGGCCGTACCAGTAGTAGCCGGGAGAAGCGGTTACCTTACTCTGACTGGCCCATTGCGCATGCGTGCACAGTGTGCGGCGCATGTGTGTCCTCTGCTGGACAGCTGGGTGTTGCAGGGAGGTGGCATGCGCATGCGTGCACAGCATGCGTGCTTGTCTAGGACGCCTGGCCCCATGTGCAACATACCAGCTGTGCTGAGGTCCAGAACCCACCACTGAAATGTACCCACACTCATATGGAACAGTGGATCTGCCCCAAGCCCCTTCAGAACCTGGCAGAATGATTCCATGGCATCAGCTGCAGTTATAACTTCCAAGACTTGAGCTTTAACCCTATGTGTTTTGCTGCCAGGAAAAGCTTTGTGTTATCCAAGGGTAGCTCCATGAGTTTTCTTTCTGTTTGCAAGTATATTCTCAGGAAGGCAGGCATTTGGCTTTTGAGTGATTTATTTGCTAAAGTTTTATAAATTTGATGTTTATCACTGTATCAAAATTGCGGTGGCTTTTATGGTTGATCAACAAGCTAGCCATATGTCTATGGAGATTCTCAGTCATTCAGGTCACAGTTGTCCCAAAGGTGCTTTTTCAAGAGGCAACTGCATTTTCTGGGTTTTTTTTCTTTGAAGCTGTTTCGCTTCTCATCCAAGAAGTTGAAGATGCTTCTTGGATGAGCAGCAAAACCTCTTCAAAGAAAAAACAGAAAGTCGAGTTGCCTCTTGATAAAGCACCTTTGGGACAAGTCAGTCATATGTCTATTGCCTGATTTCCAATAACTGGTGATTATGTGCATTCTTGTAGCTGTGTGAACATACTACCAGAGCTTGTTGAGATTTATATCTCAGAATAAAAGAATAAAAACAACTATTATCTAAAAATGATGGTACATTTCTACTTTTATTATATCAAAAGTAAAGTGAGCTAAAAGAGGGAGAAAGGAAATAAACCTGACCTTGCTTTGCTTTGGCTTGTGTTAGCAACAATAACATAATTTATAATAGTACTCAAACTATATTTATCTATGTAGATTGATTGGGTAGAACTAAAGACTAAAGGTAGCTTTTGCCTCCATGATAAATGGGAAAGAAGGATGTCTTGGAGAATTAGTGTCAATTAAAATAGACAAGCCAACCCTAGATGTTTTCACATCTTGTGAATTCTTGAAGGCATCCCATTGGCCCTTGTGGAAAAAAGAATTCAGCCATGTCCAGAATGGTACTATTTGGATGTTACTGGTTTACAGCTTCATTTTTCTATTATCATAAGCCATACCGGCAGAAGCTGCAGCAGATACCTTTTGTGATTCAACATCTAAAGTATATAAGGCTGAGTAATTGTTCTGATCTAGCCAAATTCTTCATATGTTCTTACATCCTTGTCATCACTTAGCCATACATACCAATTCTCTTCCCTAAGGAACATCTGTCTAAATAGTAGATAGCTACTGATTTCAGACTGAACTGTGAGAATGACACTGACCTAAGTACAAGAAGCAGACACAAGATATAATCAGAAAATATACTCAGGAAGTGAAACTGCAATTTGGGTTGGGCAAGTTGGATGTCCTCTATGATTCACTTAAAATAAAAGCCCTGGCAAAAATTAGTTTTGCATCTGTCCTGCAAAAATCAAGTCCTTGCAAAAGCTGAACCTGACATGGAAAAATAAACAATGATGACATTTAGTTTTGCCATAGCAAAATATCTGACATTGCCAATTTCTACTAAAGCCTGAGAGTTTATAGAAAGACAGTTAACACTGTTAAAATATCACTTCTGCTCCTCTTGGGATTTGTGCTCCGTAACAGGTCAATATTTGGGCCATTTTCTTAGAGTTAAGCATGAAATCTTTTTAAGTGAATCACTTCCCATTTCCTCTCTCACCACACAAGAGTTTCCTTCTTTCATTACCAAGAATGTCAGAATTTTGAGAATGCAGAAAACAACTGGAGCCACATGGTCCTCTAAAAACACCAGGCCTTTCTGTGCTGGCAGGGACCAAAGGGTCAAATAAGTTACTCCCTTTTTCTCATGTACGGGGCAGCAATCAATATCTTTAGATAACAGTACAGCATATGATTCAGTACTGTGCTAGCGTCATTAACAAGGAGAGAGAAAGTATTTTTTGAAGAGCGGAAGGTAAGAAGCTCCCTTATACCAAGTCAGTTTATTGGTCCATCTGACTGCATTGTTTACTCTGATTGGCAAGCAGTACTCCGGGGTTTCAGACAGCAATGTCTGCATTCAATTATGTCTGTTGAGATGTCTGCTGCAGTTATGGGATAAGATCATAAAATGGCTGCAACCTTGCTCCCTCTGTAGTAGAAAGCAAACTGTGAAAAGGCTTCTTGTAAGAGGTCAACATAATTCTCATCCAGCTGGTGCTGAAAGCATAATAGGCTAATCTCTTTTCAGAAACATTCTCCATATGGAAAGAGGCATGTGGAAGATGTACAAGGATAGTCACAACTCCATGTGATTATGCATTGAGAATGGAGGTCTCAAAGTTATCCAGGGAAGAAAGAGAGGAAAAAAATATGGATATGGTAAGAAGAAGAAGAAGAAAAAAAGGGGGAGGGAATCAAGCTGAGGCTCCAGCCTCTTTAATAATGATAAAAGATTTTCTGAGTTTGTCCAATTCCTTGCCCATGGATCATTCAGAAGCTAAAAATTAGCCTTAGTCAGGAAATAATCATGAACCCTATTATCTGGCACCTGTTTATCAAGATTCAGATTCAGACCTGGAGCTTCCAGAGCCCAGAAGAAAAGACAGTGTAAGAAACCACATTCTTATACTCCATAAAAGATAAATCAATTTGTTAAGGACTTTCATTTCAGGATAATCATGGACAGAATGAACAGCTTCCTCTATTCATACAAAAGAACACTTTGCTGTTTTTGCAAGCCCTTGCATGACAATGCTTTGGCTGACTGAACCTTGAGCAAAGAGTATTCTCAGAAACTCTCCTGAAGTCATTTTTTAGGAGGCATGTTTTGCATAATTCAGGGCAGCTGAGATTAGCCGTTCTTTCAACATGGCTCTTATTCTTCACAGGGATATTACATTTTGGCAGCACTAGCCCCCTTGCACCATCAAAAAGAATAACTATTGCCATTGAAAATGAGTAGCACCCTCTCTCCCAGTGGCCTCGTGCAACTGTGACCATGATCACTAACCACCAGCATTTACCACCCTGTTTCCAGTGCCTCACATCATGCATTCTCCAAGTGATTTATCTACATTTCAACAAAGAGCAAACAAATACAAGTGAAGCCAACCCTATGATGGCTTCGCAAGCATTTTTATCTACCTATGAATTAAAATTATATGGCGTGTACCAGTGATGAGATCAACACACTGAATGCACAAATTCCTCCCGCCTTTTTTTTCATTCTGAAAGCAAATGCTTTGTTTGGACTGTCACACAGCCAGAAATTTTAGTCGTGGGAGGGGATTGGGCAGGAGAAGCAGTGGCAAGGAGGTGAACCTCATTAGAGTAGAAATTTTCCAAGCTTACCCATTTGTTTCAGGTATTTGGGAATGTGGTTTTGATATTGCTTTAGTAATCATTGACTAGATTTGGAGGGACAACTCATTACAGATACAGAGAAGTAGAAAGGCAAAACGTCAGATAAGAAGAGCATGTCAAGAAAGATCTCTACCCACCAACCAGTAGGAGAAAGAAGCAAAAACATAATGTGTTATTATCCCTGTGTGTTAATAATAATAACACATTATGTTGGTAGAACTTTCTTATTGCCCCCAAAAGGAAAGATAAAGTTAAAGTTAAAGTTTTCTTGAATATATCTTCTCTTACACATCTGGTTTGTCATTGCTTCTTCTCTGAATGCTCCCCTCCCTCTCATTTTATGAGTCTTGGTGGTCTCTCATCCCATACTAAGCAGATCTAAACCTGCTTAGCTTTTAAAGATTAGCCAAGGTTAGCTATATGCTGCCATCTAGCTGGACAAAGGCGAGAAAGAGAGAGAGAGAGAGAGAGAGAGAGAATGAGAGGAAGAGCGAGAGCAAGAGGAGGGGAGAGATTGAGTTTCTGTTTAAATTTAACTTAACAGCAACCTTGCATTTTGGAGGTAGAAGCTCTGAGAATGAAGTCATCTGTGCTTCTGCAATGCAGGATAGGCTACAGGGGGCTTGGAAGCCACAAAATGCTGAAATATAAACATTAGCTGATCTGGATGAATGCATATTTTTATACAAATTTTTGGTGGTCAAGGATGTGAGGCATGGCAGATAGCCCTGGAAATAGAGCCTAAACAGGGTGTGCCAAAACAGACACTCCAGCTATTCAGAGAGCTCTAGAGGACAGCACTGTGACAAAAATGATCTAATTTAACTCCTTTTTCAGCTGAAAGATACAAAAGCTGCCAACAAAAATGTTAGGATTTGACAATACTTGGCACAAAGAGCTGAAACCTAAATCTGTACTTGTAAGTCATAAGGCCTTCCAGAAGATGTGACAAATCCCTTCCAAAGCATGGAAAAGTATGCCTGCCCGATAGAAAATTACTTCTTCTGCCTGGACTTGCCAAAAGAAAGGAAGCATGAAAAAAAAAAAAACGTGCAGGAGATTTTCCAGTGCCAGACGCACCATTTCATTTAATAAGCACACCTCATAAAACATTGGAGAAAAAATTAATGATGGTAATTTACTGTATGCATATTATACATAGTGACTGGTTTTGAAAGCAGCAATATTAAAAGACTGCCTGAGGGACTGAAAGGTTATGGGGATTGTGATAAAACATCCAAAGTAAAAAGACATTAATCAAATAAAATGGTAATAATATGTTACTGTTTTACACTCAGACTGGGTTTTCATCTTTAAAGCCTTCTGTAACTGCAATTAATGCTCAGGTTTTATGGTTACCAGGTAGAGGAATTCTTCAGTCTCTCCACATTCCACATGCTGCTTATTAGGTGCCAGGCCAAGACATTGGGTTGTTTGGGTTAGATTAGCAATGGGGTGCCTTCCCAAAAGTCAAAGTGCATTGCAGCCATGCCCAAATAGGTTATTTTGATACTCAAGCCAGAAATAATTCATTTCTCCCCAGCTGAGGCAATGAAAACACAGGAGTAATAAATGAAATAAACATTTTTCAGTGCTCAGGATCTGAAATGCATAGGGGACCAATTATCAAGGAATTTGACCTGCCTACTAGAAGGTGATTTTGCCAATGGCAAGGCCAGTCCTGTTAGAGACAATTGTTCCTAATGTTCAATTTAAGGAACATGAACATTAGCACTACCATTTTAAGTTAATAAATTGTTCGGGCTAACATATTTTATTTTTCATTGAATGAAATGACTGGACTGCAATTGGTAACATAGAAAATGATACCTCTTTTCTAAGATGATGAACAGCATCCTAACAATAGAACAGTTTTATTATGATATGGGTTTTTATGGTGCTGCTATGGGAGAATATAAGCAGGGTTCCTTAATATGCAATAATAAATAATTAGATCAAATGGCAATGCAATTCGGAAATCACAATTTCTGACAAATTAATGTCAGAATTAATTTAATTTAATAAAAGACACTTTTCAAAGATGATGTTTTCAAAGAGATGTATGAATAAACTAACAGTAAAATCCACTATTCATGGACCATAGACTAATAGAGTTGGAAAGGATCTTTGAGGTCTTCCAGTCCATTCTCCTGCTCAAGCAGGAGACCCTATATCATTTCAGATAAATCATTGCCCAGTCTCTTTTGGAAAGCCTTCAGTGATGGAGCACCCGCAACTTCTAAAGGCAAGCTGTTCCATTGGTTGATTGCTCTCACCATTAGGAATTTTCTCCTTAGTTCTAAGTTGCTTCTCTCCTTGGTTAGTCTCCATCTATTGTTTCTTGTTTTGCTTTTTGGCTTTGGGAAATAGTTTGACCCCCTCCCCCCCTTTTTTAAGGAGTCCCTCAATTAAGAAGAAACTTCCTAACTGTGAGGACAATTGACCAGTGGAACAGTTTGCCTCCAGAAATCGTGGGCGCTCCATCACTGGAGGTTTGATATTCTTCCAGTTTGATATTCTTTTCATTTAGAGTAGCAATGCCAATAGTCAATCAATCAGTCAGTGGTAAGTTATTTTTAATACATTGGGAAAGGTTGGCCATGTTAAGGCTGCCTCAGAATTACTTTTGTGTGTATGCATGACCCACAAGAGCTGCCTCAGACCACACAGCCAAATGCCAGTTTTCTATTCTCTTGATGTATAAAACATATGAAAACTGAAGAGTAAAACTGAAATACGATTACCCTCCTCTGAATGAAGTGACCACTACATCACACCCCCAGTTCGGGTTACTGTGCACAACCATTAATATCTCTAAAACCATGTGGTCATATACTAGTAAATGAATGTACAGTGTATAATTCATCTTATTAAACTGATTTTAAAAAAACCAAAGAAAACAAGCTATAACTTTTTGATATGTGGATGGTCCCATGCTTTATTTCTGAATCACCTCTCCATCATTGATCCGCATGTACAAAATAAAACGCATTATGGCAGAAAGAAAAAAAATAGGCACAGTACAAGAAATTCAGAATCTTGTTTGATTTTGTGACTTGGAGGCAAAATCTATGGGCTTCTACAATTACAGGAAAGTGCCCCAACATGGATGAGTAGATTAAGTATGTCATTTGAAACTGACCATATGTGTTATTATTTATGATTAGTCAAAATTTCACATTTTGCTTACAAATCTCTCTTCTTTGCTTTGCCTTTTTTCATGTCTCTTCTAATTTCCTGAGATTAAAAGGCAGCCTTTGCAGTTTATGGCTGTTTGTAATTAAATAATCCAACAGGCTACTTCTGGTGAACACAAAGGCTATACTGTCTGCAAAAGTCCAGAGATTTCAGATTGCAGAGGGTGTGAATCCAGCTGAAATACTTTGCAGAGCCACACATCCTCACAGGTGCATCTCTAACACAGCATTATGTTTTCTGTGTTGATATATATTACATATTTATACTTTATCAATCTCCATGGGAAAGCAAGAACTTGAGTTTACATGCTTCCTATGTACACCCAAATTTTCCTCTTTGTTGCTTCTTTGTCAATATTGTGTAGCCAGGTCGAGACTACTCTTCAGAGGTTTTTGTTCTCAACTGTGGCAGTCACTCCATCAAAAAGGCATAGAATAATCAATCAAAATTTAATATAGGTGTATGGGAATAGTGACTACAGATTCAAAGTTCATTTCTAACATGGAATACTTTGAAATCATTTGTTATTTACTAGTTAAAAGTCCAAATGGAGTTACTCAAAGCTTGGAACCCACAGCATGTAACGAATATTGGTGCTGCAATGCCACATCATAAAGGAAAATACATTTTCATTGGGTTTGGTGGGGAGGAAAGTATTAAGTGGGGACAGTTTTGCTTTCAAATCTGAGGGACATTGCAGTCCTGCTCAGCCAACCATAGCATCTTCCTTTATCAATGGAGAGGCCTAGAAGAGAGGCAGATTTATTGTTCAGCCTGACTCTTTTACCTTCACTTTCATTCTTGAACTCATAGAAGTTGCTGCCTTGTGGGCTACCTTAACTACCTGATAGATTCACCAACTGTTTCACTTTGTGGAAATGGCCAGTGAGGTACCCTCTTGTACTTCCTTCCTTCCTTCCAGCCCATTCTATCACATCCAGGAAGTGGCATTTTCTCATTCCATTAAAAAAAAAACCTTTCAGCCAATCTGTCTGAAATATTCCAAGGATATTGCTCATGATAGGAACCATTTCACTGTCTCAAAACAAAAAAGTTATGCATGTTAAAAAGAGGGGCAGACATCTTCCCTTCTCGTTTCCTGTGATCATAGATTTCTGTTAAGTTTGGCAGCATTTAGTTTTCCTCTAAACATATTTTTCTGGTGAAATATTAAAAAAAACTAATTCAAGGGAGCATAATTTGCAAATCTGTGCACCAGCTTCTACTTATGAAATTTGGAACGCTTCTTCCCTTTTGAAATGGTCTATTATTTTTCAGGATTTCTTTTTAGATATGTCCTAGAAGCAAAAACAAAATAGACGATCGGGGGGGGGGGGAACTACAGCTATTGACATGTTTCTATCCCTACCGTGCTTAATATTGACACTTTTCTTTCTGACAGTATCTAGGATATGAATGTGATTAGGCTGCTTCAGAGCAACCCAGGTTATTCCCAGAGCTCTGGAACCAACAGTAGAATTGGATTGGATGATTCCTTGGCACTTCTAATAGCTACACCAGGGATATGGAACAAGAATAAAAATGAACAAGGGCAAATGCTTCTACCATACACTCCCCAAGCTTTAGCTTTTCTGTAAAAATAACCTGACAATCGATAGAAGTCAGGAGGGAAGGGAACACAATGCAGTTCTGAGTGAAAAAAAACCCACTCTTTTATGTCTTAGCTTGTGGGGAGAAATACAGAACTCTGAACAGTAACTCTGCATTTTGCCCCACAGGGGAAACAGTAAGTAAACATTTATGGATGGAAGACTGTTATTTATCATGGGAAAATGGCACACGAGGGAAAGGTTAAAAACACCCCACTCTCAATGCTGCCATTCCAAATCAAATCCTCCCTCTCCGATCATGTCCTTCCAAACATAATTAGATTGCAATTCCCATCAACCCTGATTATTTGCCCTTGCTAATAGGGTTGATTGGAAAGCCACATGTAGTCTATTCTAGATGTCAGATCCTAGACAAAGGCAACTTTTCGTCAAAGATGGGACAATAATTGTCTAACTTTCCAGTTTGTCACTTGATACCAATGGTGACAGAGGCAAAAGTCAGACAAAACAAATCTCTCAGCCAGAACATTAGTTTTCTTTCAGAAACCAAGGTGTTTAGCAGTAGAATAGAAGACTCTGCTATTAATGTTGCTGAAGCCAACCCTCTAGTGGCCAGAGAATTAAGCAAAGTTTACAGAATTTGGTGAATGCCAACAGCTCCTTGCTCATGTTTATTTGTCTAGAATTTTTAAAAATCACGCATGAGTTGAAATGTGCTGCTGCCTAGATTAAGGTAATTGTGTGAGACAGTGGGTGTGTATGTGCACGCAGAGAATGAGGTTGCCAGAACATTGTGCTGTTGAGGTCTTTAGCCTCGAACGCAGCATAAACAGAAGAGCTGGCCTGACGTGCATCTTGATGACTTGAAGTGGTTTTGGAAATGAAATCCACATATGTAATAGCTCTTCTCAGGTTTTCAACGAGAAGATTTATTCAGAAATAAATTTAAGTAAGGGTAGATGGGGAAGAGAGAAGCAGAAAGGGCATTTGGAAGCTGAATGAGTGCCAAGAGCTGAAGCTACCAGCTTCCATAGAGACAGCTGCAACATTTCAGGGTGTAAAGTCAGCAAATTTCCACAGTCCTTGCTGCCAGGGACCACAAAATGGTTTCAAACAACGGCTCACTTCATGATATTTTTGTGCACGCTGTCTCCCTCCCTCCCTCTCTCCCTCTCTCTCCCTCTTTCTCTTCCCCCCTCCCGTAATTTTTTTTTTAGCAGTCCTTCCACTGCTGAGTGGGCAGCATGCATTAAGCTAGCAGATTAATGAAAATGTTTCACTGGCACAAGATTTTTTAGATGGCCTCAGTGCAAAATTGCTTGCAGATTGGAAAACAGCATGTTTCATTTCAAAGTCATTCTCTTCCCATACATTAGCACTTGTCAATGTGGCCATTAAGCACAGTCAGTGCAGAAATTTAATTACAAAACCATTTATTTTATTGAAAGAAAAATAAACTTAAGCTACCTCAAAATGCATTAGGTGGGTTCAAAACTTGTTCAGCTGATAACACCCAAGGGTAGAGAGGCTGCAGCAGAAATAATGTGCCTTTCATGTGTGGTAGGGACTCAATATTAGAAACAGCTGCCTGTAAGTCACTCTTTATTTAAGTTCTATTATGAATTTAAGATCAACCAACTTAATAACTAAACTTTCTGGACCCACAGTTACAGATACAGCTGCTGCGTTCATGCTATCATTGTGTATATATGTGTGTTTTTATTTGGGATTAAACAAAATGAGTTTAGATTTTAAATGTAAAGAAAACAAATAGAGTTATCCAATCATCCTGGCTACTCTTAGCTCATGCTTAGCTTTTGTTTGAAGAATGTGAAATCAGTTGGTGGTGTAAAAAGGAGTCACAAAAATATGTGCTGGTCAATGCACAAGAAAAATGTCTCAGATGTGGGTCGCTAATATATTAAAAAAGACCTTATAGTCGATAGGCAAATGCTGAAAATATTATTAATTTCAATTGTAGAATATTCAGATATTATGCACTAAAATGGATACATTGGATTGCTCTACTTAAAGGAGAAGAGGTTGAAGTAAGGTAGCTTGGATGGATGGATGGATGGATGGATGGATGGATGGATTAAAATATGGTTCCCAAACCATATTCACACACGGACATGTCTGAGCCATCACCCATAGTTTCTTACAGGTATCTCTGAAAAAGAAATGGTGGTAGCATATGGATTTTGGAGGTAATGGTGGTGTCTGGTTAATTATTTTATGATTAGTTCTGCTAATCACATTTAAAGTTGTACAACATGATGGATGAGAACCACTCAAGGGCATATGAAATGAGTGACTGCACTGAAAAGTTTGATTATGACATAAGCATATCAGATACAGGCTTGGATGCTAGAAATCTGGGTTGGGTCAAGATGCCTAAAGGAAATCTCACTGATTTTTTTTACAGCCTTTTTGTTTCCAATTGTCAAAAGAGGTTGGTGGCTACATTCCTTCATGCTTCTACATGCATGGGTCTCTATTCAAATGTTTTTACAAACACTTCATTGCCACATTTCACATATCTATTGAAGTATTATACTTCCCTCTTTCCTTTCCCCCGCTTCCTACTAAGCAGAGAATCCCTGGGAAATAAGAGAATACACAAAAATAATTGATTGCGCAGCAACCTTGCTTGGAGATGGAGGATTTTCCTTTGTGGTGAAGGTTGCTGCCTTGGCCATGTTTCCATCACTTAAAGTACCTTCACAGCATTTCTCAGCTATCCCTGGAGTGATACAAAGTCTGTGCTCATTACTTTTATTTTGGCACAACAATGGTTGGATGACATGCTGGCTGGGGAATTCTGAGAGTTGAAGTTAAAGCTGGCAAGGTTTGAGAAACACTGTTCTAGATGCTATAAATTGTTAGTGTGGAAGGACCAAGACTGTGACTTACCACTGCTATTAGTAGTGGAAAAACAGCCTTCTGCCTGCCAGCCAGCTAAACATACTGTTCATCCGGCCAAAAGGGGGGAAAAAAAGACGAGAACCTTGCGGTCTGTTTGAAGCAAACAGACAAAACAGGGATAAAAGATTATCCATCTCACATCTCTATTGTCTCTACTCTCACTGACTTATGGGAAGTGAGGCAAGAAAATACTATTTGGAATAACGAAGGAATAGTGAAGGAATAATGAAGGAAAGTGCCATTCCTCAAACCCTGGACTGACTTTGGAGCTTTTTCCACAAGCTAGCTAGGTTTTTCCCTGGATAACTAAGAAACATTCTATACCAATCCAGGGGAGTCTTGAAGATATCGCCCATAGGTAATTCAAGTTCTATTAAAAATATTAACTAAATGGAAGGTTGTTCTTATCCTAATTCTCTGTATTTGCAAAATACTTAAAAAAAATAGCCATACTGTCTGACTCAGCAGCCCATTGTCAAATGAATTTAAGCAGAACATTGCTAAAATTGCATACTATGACTTTGGGGTCAAGTTTGTCCTTTTGATTCTGTTAAAAAGTAACTTCATGCACAGGACTGAGATTCAGTCTATGCTTTGGCATCAGAGTTCCAGCTCTGCTTTTGTTCTGATTTATATGCTTATTTAAAATTCCATTCTCTTAACCATTCTCTAGAGCAGTGTTTCTCAACCTTAGCAACTTTAAGATGTGTGGACTTCAACCCCCAGAATTTCCCAGCCAACATGCAGCATCCATAACAGCCAGCATCCATAAAATCCTAACTGGGAATTCTGGGAGTTGAAGTCCACACATCTTAACATTCCCAAGATTAAAAAACACTGTTCTGGAAGATATGTAATTCCCAGTTTTCTTCTTGAATTTCAAAGATGATTTAAAAAAAAAAATCCAGTCCCTTCCTACCATCCACCAATCTCTGTGACTTAAAATAAACAATGAAAAGATTTAGACAGCCTTTGTGCTTTTATTTCAATACATTTGGGCAACCCATGTCTCTATTACTTCAGCTGTGACTTAAGCGTCCAAGCCAAATATGGTTTGTAGTCTGACACCCTGCTCCACTTTATGGGAGAACTAAGAAAACCATCTGTGATGATCCTTAGTAAGTAGAGATTCCAACGCAGATCCCAGTGGGGACATATTGGGATGTCTTACTCTCATTAGATTTAGATTCCACAGGGACATAAATTCTAGCACCGGGATAAACTTTCATCTGAAAAAAACCACAATAGGCAATAAAGTATATTCCCACAACATACACTCTTTATTGTCATGGTTTTCAGTTTTTCTTTTATTTTCAATATGTGTACGGTATGGTTCTTCATAGAGAAGCTTGTTCTTCATAATGCTTCCTGCTCTTTGAAAACGGATTCATGTGATCAAACGGTATTGTTTGATCAGTCCAAGAAGGGCTGTTGAAATGGAAAGCTGTCCTATGAAGAAACTTTGTAAGCCTGCCGGGTGTGTTTTGACATACTGAAGACACCATTAGGTTTATGTAGTAAGAGCAACTCCAATCAAATTCATGCGCAACTCCAATCATTGTGCTTATGCATTTTTATAAATTATTAAGAATCCATAGAAGAATAAATGCCAGTTCAGGATATTGTTTAACTACATCAGAAGGTAAACAAAAGTATTAATATTTTTATTTATGGCATATATTGTTGTCAATGAATGTTTGGTGTACCCTTCATTCCCACCAGCACTGTTGTATTGTATTGCAGATGGGTAGATCACCTATCTATCTATATTTTAGACTACCAACTTGCTTCACCAAACAGACTTGACATTACTAGTGCCCTCCTCTTAATTATGCCAATGCCGTGCTCTGATGTCTGGAGCTGGATCAGCAAACTTACCCTTGCAGTGCTGAAAGGGAAGTCAGCATTGCTGGAATTTTTAGGATTCAGTCTTTGCCATAGAAACCAAGAGGCTGTGTTATATACATTGATACAATTCTTAATGTAGTTTTATAGAAAAGCAAAACAAACTATAGATTCTTGTTAAGTGTTAAAATGTTTGATATATGTGTGTGTGTGTGTGTGTGTGTGTGTGTGTGTGTGTGTGTTTGCGGTCTGGCCATGTGTTCATGGCATGTGTCGGTTTGCTTTGTATGGGGGTCGGAGGTGGGGTGCAGCAGTTGGTGATGCCGCCGTGGTTTGGCTTCTGGATGGTGGTTGCATTTAGTCTATGGGATGGGTTTGGGTTTGAGTCTGGTGAGGGTGATTGGTGGTGGTGTCCTGTGTTGTTTTGGGTCCAGTGTCAGTTTTCGTAGCTGGGACTCATTTGTTGACTAGGGCTAGTTTCCAGATGTCTGGTAGGCGGGAAGTATCATCATGTCTATTCATGTTGTGGGGGTGTTTTTCTATTTCGATGGCTTCTATGACACATGCCATGAACACAAGGCCAGACCGCAAAATCGGAGCCAAACCAAAGCCCGGGATGTTACATCACAGCCATCTGCTCAGGACATTACATCACAGAACTCAGGAGTTACAACGCAAAAGCTCAGGATGTTACAATGCAGCCAACCCCCCAGGATATTGCAGCACAGGACTCAGGATATCACTACATTAGAGCTCAGAATGTCATCACACAGCCCATTACCCAGGTCATTACAACACAAAAGACTAATGGGCACACAGCTAGTACCTCAGCCACACAGGATGTTACGAAACAGCCAACTAATCTGCATACATCAATTCCATCAACTAATCAAGATGTAACAACACAGCCAACCAACCTGCTTACAGCAACAAAGCCAGCACTCCACACCACATACTCCCTCCCACCAATATTTATAGAAAGACGGCAGTTCTGATCATGCTTTGCTCGCACAAGCACGAAGCCGAAGACACCATCCTGAAGATGGCGAGTGAGACCTCGTCAAAACGTCACCAAGATACTCTCAATCTTACACGGGAAAAGACCCAAATACGCCAAGACCTGCATCTATTTATTATCTATCTATCTATCTATCTATCTATCTATCTATCTATCTATCTATCTATCTATCTATCTATCTATCTATCTATCATCTATCTATCTATCTATCTATCTATCTATCTATCTATCTATCTATCTATCTATCTATCCACACACAGACATATAGTAAGTATAGATATATAGATGATATGGATATAGATGATATAAATAGCTATATATGTACTCCAGGGCATATCACTTAGGGCATAGGTCACATCATGATTTTTCTTCTTTTCAGGTAAGAAATGAAATCAAAATCAAGTGGAACCAAAAAAGGAAATGGAGCTAAAGCTTGTAAAAATGCATATGGAGGATCAGAGCGAAGGCAAGCTAATGCATTGTTGATCAAAAGAGATTTTTGTGAGAGTAATACACTGCTGGTTGGGAGAACATCACATCTCACTTAATAAAACTGCATGCCAGCATAGACTCTTTTCCTTGTATCCAGACTCTACACTGGCAGTTTCAACTGTCTAATTTCAGGGCTTTTCAATGCATTTACCAATTACGATGAAATAGATTCTTCCAGTAAAAGTTAAGTATTTTTACAGGCATATAACTTCATCAAAAGAGGTATGCATAGCATGTGACTACCCTCATATCAAGGAGACTTAAATGATCCTATCTTTACAAATTCCACTGTCTCCCATCTAAATTTATTTGCAGGTTGAAAGATAATTAAAGTTTGGATTTTGCTTGTCTAAATATTCTGCTGCATTTTTTAGTCTGACATATTACATATGTCATAATACATAATTCATATTTTAGTATAAATGAATTTATAAATGTATTTTTTTAAAAAAAATTACAAATATATGTATGGATTTACATGTATAATTGTCTACTGTAAACACAAGAATGATGAAAAAGACAAATGGACTGATGGCTATATGAAAATTGTATATACTATACACAAAAGAATAGGTTGATTTCTTGTTTTTTAAAAAAATAAAAATATCTGTAATAATATTTTTTAATGTTGAACTTTCCTTGGAGATGTGTGGTATGTTAGGTGGCATTTAAGTTTGGGCTAACAGATCAAGGGTGTAAAGTTTTGGACAAAAATTAAACATCAGGCAGGAGATGCAGAGATTGGATTTTTTCAACCCTGAACTGGTGTCAAACACTTCACAGCAACTGGTAACCGAAGAGCAATAAGATTTGCCTAGTTTTACAATTTATTGATTTACTGTTCATACTACACATATGGTTGTGTCAGTGGTGGGTTTCAAATTTTTTTAGAACCTCTTCTGTAGGTGTGGCCTGCTTTGTGGGAGTGGCTTGCTGGCCATGTGACCGGGTGGGAGTGGCTTGCCAGCCATGTGACTGGGAGGCATGGCCAAGTTGTAAAATGTGGTGAAACTCACTTAAGAACGCTCTTGCTTAGCAACCAAAATGTTGGCTCAGAAACTCTGGCATTTGAAGCACGCAAGTCTTAAAGCTGTCAAGTTACAAGACCCTTGCACCCCTAACCCTTTAGAAAAAAAAACCCAGAGGTGTCCAAACCTGACAGCTTTAAGACTTGTGGATTTCAACTCCCAGAATTCCTCTCTCGTTCTTCATCTTGATGATGTGCAGACGGGCGAGGGGAGGGAGCTGGAACCGGTTCTAAATGGCACTGTAGATTAGTGAAACCTCTTCTATAGAAAAGGTTAGAACTGGCAGGAACCCACCCCTGGGTTGTATGCACTATATGATAATACACAGTCAAATACAGAATGATATATAATTATAATATTTATTGACATTTGCGACAGCACGTTGGCTTCTGCATATCATTTCTATTCACCAAAAAATAGGATATAAAAAAACCGAATAATAAAAATATTAGGAGAATGCCAAAATACTCTGCTAGGATTATAAACAATGCAAAGTACTTAATCTTGAGATAGTGTCACTTGATGACGGTGTGTTCAAATAATCTGATGATGTATAATATGTATAAAATGTATACAAATAATCTGAAATATTATTTAAAATGTCTGATGGATTAAATCAAGCCATGTACAGTATAGTTTTTCTATAATCTGGCAACATCTGGGTTACAAACAGGAGTGGGCTTCAAAAATTTCAGCAACAGGTTCCCTGCCCGGTTGCTGGTTGGGCTTGGCCATGGTGAGCATGGCCTAGTTAGCCTCCTGCACCATGGGGGAGGAGGGGAGCGGGAGTTGTTTTTGACTTCCCCAGGCTCCAGAAGCTTTCCTCGAGTTTCTGGGAAGGCAAAAACTGCCATCCCAGGGCTTTGGAGGCCCTCCAGAGGCTGGAAATGGGCCCGTTTCCAGCCTTCTGGAACTTCCGGGAGGCCCGTTTTTCCCCCCTGCTCGAGCCTCCGCATGGGCCCTGCACTTACCTCACATCGAAAATGGGCCACGTGGGAGGGGAGGGGGTAGGGGGCGTGGCCAGCCACGATGGGATTTGGAGGTTATTCGAACCAGCCATAACGTTAGCTAACCCGGGCGGACCCGTAGCAGCCCATCCCTGGTTGCAAACCATATAAGATGAGAACCATCTTGGTTTTTAGTTAAGCTTCTGATATGAACTGGGCCAAGGCTTCCTTCAGGAGATTAATGGAAGGAGCAAGACACCAGGCCGCAAATTGAGTGCAAGATATTCATGACACTGAGGGGGTTTTCAAATCTTGAAGAATTAGGAGCAGACGTGATATTAACTTCTTGCCATTTGAGGAAAAATTTAAAAAAATGAAAGAAACATCTTTATATTATATTGTAGATATTTACAGTGGTAATATTACCTTAGTGGTTCAGAGTAAATAGTTTTCTTAGCCAAAAAAACAGTTGATTTGAAATCGGTGCTATGCAGAGAAAAGTACGACAGCTGTCCATCACCTTTTGCTTCCAAGTTATTTTTTCAAGCAGAGCACTAATAGGGCCATTGCAATCTGGCAACTGTCAGTTTCATGAATGCTGCTAGGGGGTTTTCTTGCATAACTGAGTGAACATAGGTACACTGTTAGCTGACAAAGCATTGCAGTCTGACAGCTGTCACTCCACACTTGGAAATGTCTTTGCGGTAGCTATCAGAGTTTGAAGCAGGAGGCCCAGAAAATTCTTGAACTGATACCTGTAGTGAATAAATAGTACCAGCATGTGTTCAACTCCTGGAGTGCCAAACAGCAAAGTCAAAGGATTTTGAATTTCATCAATTAAATGAAAGCTATTGACCCTACAAGACCCAACTTAGCCAGTGCTAAAAACAGGAGGTTTTTTTGCGATTAATTATTTTGGAGAAGTAGGTGGAAGGGGTATATATAGAGAGAGACTATTTAAATACAGATCTGTGCAATTTTTGCACAACTGTTTTACTTTGCCTCTGTTTTCTTATCTGGGATGTCATGATCACTAAAGAGATTAGCTATTTGTGCAAATATTATTATTATTAAAGAACTGTATTCTTTAATTAAAAATATGCAGGGTCTTTTTGAACTTTTAGCAGATAACTTTGGTAGGACATCTTACTGCAAAAAAAATGAAAGTGGGTGGTGTATTCACTTTGTTCCTTCCCAGGTTTTCATATTTTTGCGACTTTCTCACAGCAATGACAGCCAGCAAAGCTCTTTGCCCTTCATATCCCATTTGCAGCTTTTAAAACTGCTTTCAGTCACCTTCCTGCTTCTCCAGTTACTCTTCTACTATATCCTCCTTCTCTCTCTCTCTCTCTCTCTCTCTCTCCCTCCCTCCCTCCCTCTCTCTCTCTCTCTCTCTTCATAATGTTCATGCTTCCCTGTGTCCTCGGTTCAGCTCCAAGTGGGGAAAAAGACACTGGAAACATGGAGGCTGCTTGGAAAGATGGTATAATGATGGACAGGACCACATACTTTAAGGTCCTGAACAGAAAAGGTGATCACATGCTTCAAGATATTGGGTGAAGAAGAAAAGAGAGAAAAAAGGGGACTTGCTGGGTTTTTTATATTCTGTTCTGCTCCACCTCTCTGTTTCCTGTTCCTGTGTAAGAAATGTATTATGATTGGTTGTCAGACTCCCATGGGGCCATGCTGGGGCAATTCTCTAGGTTGTGTTTTGAGTCCGAGTTTGGTTGAGTTCCCAGATGCCATGTGGTGAGTTGGGTAAAGAGCTAATACTATCATGCCTTAATCCCATCACCCTGGATCTTAAGGGGAATTCTTTGTTATGTAGAATAGACTGGCTTGGGCATTTTAATGGCCCATTAAGGAAAGTGAGGGCTATTAAGAGTGAAGCTGTTTCCTGCCTAAAAACATGTTTCCCCATTTCTTATCCAGGGAAATATAATATTTTGCCTCTTCAATATTTCCCAGGATATTTCATTTTTCTAGGAGAGGGGTGAGCGCTAACTTCCTACACCTGTCCTTCTTGTCTACTTCCCTCTGATCTTGCTGTATTCTCCATGGCTTACAGTGTGATTTTGATAAAGGAGCTCAGGGTTGAAATGAGAGGCCCTTGGTGCTCTTTGAGCTTGATCGTTTTCTTGTAGATGTTTTATTACTCAAACTAGGTAATGATTAGTATGATTTTGTATTACAGCTTTACCATCCACTTTCAATCTTGTTGTTTCTCCAGCTAATTGATCATAACAACCAGTCTATAACACAGTGTCAGTTAAAGTCAATGTTTATAATTAGAACACTGCATAAAGGGAACATAAATCATATCATCATCATCATCATCATCATCATCATCATCATCATCATCATCATCATCATCATCATCATCATCATCATCTAAAAATCAACATGCAGAAAAAAATAATTTTAATCAAATCATAGTAAGTAATCATAGCCTCTACAGCCAGGTTCCATCTAAAAAGCTATGCTAAATCCTGCTAAGTACCCTCCAGCCATTAATTCCTTTTGAAAGAACCAATAAATAATGTATTCCAATTTATAGCTTCAAGAGTGTTTTTAAAATCCTTGGCTGAACTCAGCAAGTTCTGTTAAATTTACATTCCTTTGACCACTATGGCATCACAATTTCAACTATGGATTTTAAAAAAAATCTACATGTATTATAGCATGAATACAATGTATTTTGAAAAAAAAAATACTTCAGCAGGATATTGTTAACAAACAAGAAAAAGAAGAGATTATACTGTGACAAAATAAGCCAAAATATTCTCATAATGCATGAACTTGTGAAAAGCAAATCAAAGATTTGCCTAGACTAGTTGCATAGCTCTGTGTTATTCCATAATACATTTCTCAGTGGGTTGTAAAAGTGACTGTATTCTGCATTTAAAAGCATGTGTAGTCACTGACTTTTAAGCAGGACATTACAGCCCAGTACATAGTTTGGATTCTTATATTTATATATTATCAAGTGACAGTGCTTCAGGGCAATGTAAGACAACAATTTCATTCTAAGCCTGTCTTTCAAAAGCATGCTTTTGAAATCTGTTTGAACATTAGTGGTTTTCAAAATTTTGATCTTCAGTAAACACTTGCATGACTGCTTGGCAAGCAAAGAATCTCTGATCATCTGCCACAGAATCCCAGTGCCCTGCAGAGACTTCTGGGATAGCACAGCCACCCTCAGAACCCAAAGGTGATACAAAAACGCATAATACAAAATTTCCAAAGGAACATTTGCCACTAACACTGAAAAGCACATTATTGATTGTGCTTAATCCATACTAGGCTTTTTCAAACCCCTACCTTATTTTCCTCTCTAGTTTTTTTAGCATATTTAAACTTTGATGTTTCCTAGAGTTTTCTAATACCTCCATCTACTGTATTATTACCCAGAAAATTTAATGTTTTATTACTATGAGCTATTATTTAAAATACAAAAATCTCTGTTCAGATTATGGAAAACAAGGCATCAAAACTCTCTCTATATATAATATAATGTATATGTATATGTATATGTATATGTATATGTATATGTATATGTATATGTATATGTATATGTATATGTATATGTATATGTATATGTATATGTATATGTATATGTATATGTATATGTATATGTATATGTATATGTATATGTATATGTATATGTATATGTATATGTATATGTATATGTATATGTATATGTATATGTATATGTATATGTATATGTATATGTATATGTATATGTAATCCCTTTTAGGGAATAGGGCGGCATATAAATAAAATAAAACTTAAACTTAAACTTAAACTATCCTGTTATTCAACTGATTTGAAACTCATCCAATTTGGTACAAAACACATTTTTGTGGAACATTTTGTTCTGATACTTAATGTCTGTTTGGTACAAATTAGAACGTGTTGGTGTTGGCTGACTTGTAACTCACAACATTATTCCTTATGGGAAAAATTGTTTGATACTCATTTTTTGGGGTACTCATCGCCCTTCCTGGAACCAATTAAGAATGAGCACCAAGGTGCCACTGTATGTGAAAAATATATTTAACAATATATTTAATGAGAATATTTACAAGAATAATGGTTTAGGGAGCAATCCTATGGTGCCAAAGACAACATCCTTGAGGCCTAAAATAATCCAGGTATTCCCTTCCCAAGCAACAACAGGACAATTACTTGGGGTGGGGTGGGGTGGAGTGGGGTGGGGGATGTCTAGGACAACTCATCGTGGCCAACTTGTCCCAGTGACTTGCCTTGGCCAATTCAACACGGGACAATTCAATGCAGGATAACTGTACTGTTATCCGTCACTGTTTCTTCAACATTATTTCAATTTTTGTCATTTATAATTCATTTTGTCCATCCTTTAGCACCCTTTCTTTAATGATTCTAGTCTACCATTTCTTTGATATTAGTGTAACTCTTATGATTTCTCAATTCACCTAGTTCCTTTTATAATAGGGGTGAAGTAGCTGCAATGAGACTGCCGTGGTAAGTTGTCTCATTCCGACCTGGGGGTGGATGTAGGCCATCTATCTCATATTCCCATCCAGCCTTTTTTGTAGGTTTATTAGGCTCTTTCTAAAGATGGAAAAAATCGGAAAATGCCAGAAAGACGCATGCAAGAAAAGCAGAAGGTTTCAGCAGATCTTATCTCCCAACTTCCATCGTGCTGGTGTCCTCATCTGTGGCATGTCCTGAATAGTTTCTGGCACCATGCAGGCAATGGGAAGGGCAGTTTTGAGGCTTTTTGTCAAACTTAAGGATATATCTGGATTTGAGGTTATTTTATATTTTTATTCGGTTTTGTTATAACATTTATAATTGTCATTCTTATTTTTAGACTTCCAATGTATTGACTTTTTTTCACTTATGCAAAACATTATAAATTCTAACAATTTTGAACTCCAAACATCAGAAATGGTTCCAATAATGTTCTAACCATACCTGAAATGTTCTAAATTTCCTAACCTCTAGGTTAGGAAAAATTTTCCAAGCTCAAAATGATTTGATTTGAGGGACATTTTTGCATGTCCCTCAGACACAATCTAGTGTCTGCTGCAATTGTTAGGTTGTTGGACCTGGATCATAGACCCAGTCTGTACCATGGAAACCCATTGCATCAGTGATTGGGTCAATCATTCTCTTGAAGCCCAACCTAATTCATAGGATTTATGGCAATAAATCACTCTGAATTCTTGGAGCAAAGTAACACTATAAATAAATCAGATATATAATAGATACATGATAGATAGATAGATAGATAGATAGATAGATAGATAGATAGATAGATAGATAGATAGACAGACAGACAGACAGACAGACAGACAGACAGACAGACAGACAGACGGACGGACGATAGAGATCATAAGTTATATTTTACTTATGCCTCAGTTTTCTTAAAACAGCTGGATCATTAAGCTTTATAATAAAATATTTACCATTGCAAGTGTATCTATATGTTCTTCTTTCCTTGAATGGTTTGTTTCAATGTGAAGAAAATTTGAATTCCCAGTGACTTCACTTAAAGTCACAGTGGAAAGCCAGTATTCCACAAAGAGATCACTGGGGGGAAGAAATTCACATTACTTCTCTCTGTATTCCTGCTCAAATCATAGTAGGATTTAAGATGGATTCTTTATCTGTTCATTTGTCTTTATTTGGATTCCTCTCCCTCCTCTATTTTATCTCTGTTGTCTAAAGGCCATAATAAAATTAAAACTGAACTGAATTCCTGCTCAAGAGCTGTCTGGAACAGAAATGTGTCTGCATATGAAAGACATCCATATATGGATTTGGACAGAGACTCAGAGTTGAAGCAAACTATAGATCTGGGATGGTGAACCTATGGCACATGTGCCCAAAGCGGCACATGAAGCCATGTCACCTGGCACTTGCGGCATCACCTGTTCCTCTTCCGGGTTTCTGGCATACATACATGCATGATGATCAGCTGGCCTTTGTGTGTACAGCAGTGCTGGAAACCAGAAGAGCATTTTCCGGCATGAGCATGCGTGCCGGCCAATTGATCGGCACGTGTGCATGTGCAACAGTAACCAGAAATTCATTTTCCAGCATGCGCATGCCTCCTGGGAAACTCCTCTTCCAGGTCATGGCCCAGACGGAGGCATTTGCGAAATGCGCATACGTGTGAAGTGCTCCCTTTTCATCTTATACCATCATTGCTTTAGATGATCATTATCTAGCTTTTAAAGAGGTACTGTAGTTTGATAATAAATTTTGAGAGCTGTTGTTCCAACTCATATTGAGGGTGCCAGCTTAAGGAAGACAGATATAACATTTGTGGATCAAAGTCCTTTTCACAAACAGTTCCATGTGGCAATAGAGGAGTAAAATGTATACAATGTGATCCCATTTTTCTTTTATTTTCATGTGTGGAATCAATCTGGCTAAAACAATAGTTAAAAGATACATACACACAAACACACACACACACACACACACACACACACACACACACACAAAACGGAAACCACTCTATCATTTTCTCACCACCAAATATAAATCCTGCCTTGCATAAGCAGAAGGCTGAATAAAGTCAGCTTTGTGTAAAATCTTTCCTTTTTGCCAGGAAGACATTGTTATCAAATTATAAAATATGCTGAAGTTAAAATGAGAAGTGATTGTTCTCTGTATTAGAAATAACTGTTTATTTCTCCTGAACAGCTGTCTGGAAAACTGACACTGCTTCTTTTTTCTCTGTATCGCTGTCTATATATGTTAGTCACCTCTGTTAAATTGCTATAATATCAAATAACTTTGTTGATAAAGGACAACATTTTGCAGTAATGAATAGAGGTATTCACAATATAATTGACAAATGAATCCCTTTTCTACTTCTTTCCTAGAATATGCACCTTGGATTAGACAAATGTTCTAAACTGGGTAGTAAATTGTTATTCTCTCCAAGGATTTCCCCAATCGGTCTTGGTAATTTGCTAGTTATAGTGTATGTAATGCGATATTATTACTCATGTTACACTAGAGGATTACAAGGCTTACTAAATAAAGTGGTGGTCTTTTCTTGGGGTAGGACACCATTTCCTTTCAGACTTAAGTGTAGACAAGTGAAATAAAATTGTTGACCCCAGTCTTAGTATTAGTTTGGATGAAATATTACTTTAATATAGCCCCTGAGTCCTATCCTGGAAAGAAGAGTTACTAACTGAGAACATTGTCCTGATTCCTTCTTTTCCTATTATTATATGAAGCAGAGATAAGAAACCCGACCTCTTCCAAATATTTGTTTATTACAACAGTTTATATATCACACAATCACCTTGATTCAAGGTGGCATGTAGGCATCAAATGTTGCCCAGGTGATTCTGACCTCTTAATAGCTCCAGCCAATGTGGCCAATGATGAGATAGATGATCTCTACAAGATTGGAGAAAATAATCTGTCTCTCCCATTCCCACAGCAATTGCCTTCTTGCAAAGCATTCTACATGTTGGGGGCCCAGGGCAGAAAAATGACAGTTTATCTCCAAAAGAATTACTTTTGATTTATGGGTGCAAAGACAATTAGCTGTTTTTAAAGGCAGAGGATGCTGTTGAAAGGAAGGAGTCTCTGCTTCACTGAAAATGAGAATTTAAGAGAAAAAGTGAATCACCTTTTTACCTGGAATTGGCACCAGTTTTTCAATTTCAATTAGTAAATGTGAAGGTAGATGCCACTCTTCTGCCTCATGGCAAGCTTTCTGTCTCTGCACCCTGGCTGTCCAACCTTGAAGATTTTAAGATTTGTGGACTTCAACTCCCAGAATTCCTTATCCAACGTGGAGCTGAAGTCCACAGGCCTGAAAAGTTGCATGGTTGAACACCCCTATTCTACATCATTGATGTACATCTTCTATTGCTTTAAGGGGCCTACCAGGCTTCATAGGACAAAAGTGGCATAATATGGCCAAAGTTCAACACTTTTAAACTCCATTTATATGAGTGAAGTCATTAAATACACAGTCTCCTACTTGCCACTGAAAAACTTTGAGGACTTTGAGAAATGTTTAATTTTGGTTAAGTTTTTGATTAAGTTAACCATTGGAATAAAAGAAAATGTTGACTTCCATAATGTTTCCATGTCAGCTGCAACACTGGATGCATTTGTGATATATAATATCACCTTTTATTTACAACATGGTGTTTTGTATTAACAATCACACTTTGGAAGCATTGTGGTTATCAACTGAAAATTTTAGAAAAGTGTAACCCTACTATTACTCCTGGCCACAATCTGAGTGCATTTTATACTCTCTCTCACCATTCTTTGAATACTAAAGGAGGTGGTTGTGTAAACAAGTTGTTCAATCCTCGGATGTATGACGCTTTCAAAAGCATTGCTGGCTGCAGAACTCCCCTGATTGGCTAAAACACGAGCAGCCTTTCAGTGGGAAAATGCAGCCTTCTGATTGGTTCAGCCATCTGACAGCTACTATGTAAAGAGCTGTCAGATGGCCAATGTTGTTGCTGCTGGTTCGGGAGTTGCCTTGCACTTTGCGCTGTTAGCGGTTACAATGAAGGTTGTTTGTTACTGCAACCTGCCTCGCTTCAATTCCTGCCTGCCTATTTCTCCATACAGAGCACAAGCACGCAAAACGTCTCTGTGACAAAGATGCACGAAGGAAATTGAAGTAAGACAGAGGGGAAGTGATTTTCATAAGCAGCACAGGAGTTCAAAATCCGAAGCAAGAAGCCAATGATAGCAGCAACATCCTGAATAGGTTTAAACCTGAGTAATGATGGCAGTTGTTGACACCCATTGACTGACCAAATCAACTACCGGTAATTTCATTTTCAAAGAAATCAAAGTGCCTTGACTCATTATTCTGAGGCATGCAGAAGCACAAGATGATAAATAAACAAACAAACAAACAAATAAATGGTTTGATCTGAAAACAGTTAGCAGTCTGAATCTAAATGGGAGTCCCAAACTGATCATTAAATGTCAAAAATAACATATCTTTCCTCAGTTTGTAGGTGGGGAATAATAACAGAAGCCCTCTGTAACAATGTCAGAAACTTTGGGTTTCCTTCATAATAGTCCTGTCTGGTGGCTTGCTGAAAAACTCCCTTTGTGCTCTGAGTCACCAACTCAGCAGCTTGGCTGAGATGTGCCCTGATATTTAGCTGTTCCAAAATTACTCTGTCTGAGGGGTAGGCTTTTTGTGGTTTTAGATAGTTTGTTTACTCTAGTAAATTACGAGAACCCAAGCAGAAATTTCTGACTAGGCTTTTCTTATGTAGAACTGTTTCAGCAACATACAAAGTGCGGCTGAAAATAAAAGTATGGTATGTCACTACTCATTACAATGATTCATGTAAGCTTAGAGGCAGCAAGAAAAACAAATAGCCCAAGAATAAACTGCCCAAACCATATACACTTTCTACATGGTCTTCTTTGAAAGTCTTTCAGGTTTCTTCTCATTTCTCCTAGAATTGCCAATTTGCCCTCAGTGCTATCTAAAATAAAAAAAGATGGCAACATCTTGAATTATGGTCTTCATCAAGTCAGTGGTTTTATGAGCAAGAGATGTCCTCAAGCTAGCTTGTTTTGGGTTAAGCTTCCACTTGTTCTCTTCTCTGTTGGTTTCCCCCCCAATAAGGTGTTATATGTGGTTCCTGCTCATTTTTACAACAATGCTATGAAGTACAGGGCGGGGCATAACCTTTTCCTAGGGGGTCACAGCAAGATCGACAGCAGTTTACAACTTCCGCGACACCTCATTTTAAAGCCCATAAAAAACTGAATTGAATGAGCTATTAAATGTTAAATTTGTTTCGGTTGAAACTTTGAGAATGAATTTGGAAACTGTGTTGAAAAATCTGGAAAATCGAACGGAACTGTTTGAAGATTTGTTGTGTTCTTATCCACCTCGTTTGAATGCTGTTCGAAGGGCTAATGGTGGTCATAATGACTATTAAATCGTGTCAATAAACTCAGTTTTTGATGGGCTTTCGAATGGTGTATGAATTATTTGTGTTGTTATTACAAGTGTTGCTGTGACCCCCTAGGAAAAGGTTATGCCCCGCCCTGTACTTAGATAATGGTTGCGATTGCATAACAAGTTAAGTTTGCTTAATGAGGGTGAGGGAATCACCTAGAACATGCATCTTTGATAACACAGGAAACTATTATTGGCTGCAGTTACTGTAAGTGAAGATGACAGAATATACTATAGAAATGTACTATACTATAGCTTTGCTTTAGAGATACTCTAGCAACCCATGTTTATTTTCTATTGTCTCCATGTTGTTTGGAGGAAGATTAGTAATTGTTTAACTATAACCTAACCATTAGTTAAGCTTTCTATTATATGAAAAGGTATATCTAACCATGGTAACCAGCTTCTCATCTAACCACAACTATAACATTTCTAGCTTTATATGATAAACCAAGCCAGATAATAGTCCATGTTTTGAGTTTATGCAAAAACTATTTCAGAATTATTGCATAGGATATAGCCTGTACTGATGGAAAATGGTTGCAAATGGTTGACGGAGTTAGCACAATTGACTGCTTTCTTCAAAGAAAAAACTACAATTACTTTTGTTTCTACTTGGAAACCACTTCTGGACTTTATGCTTGAGGTGGAAAAAAATTAAACTTTGATTTTAGGTTTTACTGATTGATAGCTTTGTTGTTAAAGAAATGGCTAGTTTATATTATTATGTAAAACTAAAAAGTTGAAGCCTAATGTTATTATATTATTCTACTGCACAAAAGGGAGTCAGAAGTCAACACTTTGGGTTACTTTTTTCCCTTTGTCCCACATTTTCCTTTTCCTTTTCCCTCTTTTTCACCTATTTTCTTTTGTATTTTTGTATTATACAGTATATTATAAACTAATTAGGGAAGAAAAAAATTCACCTAAAAAACCTAAAATGAAGAAAATATATACTTTGGTAGCAAAATGCATTATTTCAGAAATAAGATGAACAAGAACAATAAATGATCAGATGCATATTTGAATATTTTATGCTTGGAAGGTCCAAGACTTTCTTGCTATTTTGAATGAATCAAATTGTTGTCCTTCACATATTGTCCAAAACAATCAGCTGGTTGGTTCTTATAGTTCAGTATTGTACAACCTAATTGTCAGGAGCAGGCCAGAATATTATCTTTATCAGGCCTATTTGGTTGCAAGAATTGTCAATGATCCACAAATCATTATCTGCCACTGGACCACTATGAACTGTGCTGCAGAGTGTCCTCACATCCATTGATAGGGACACTTTTCCCATTCTGGAACATACCAAAACATTCAGAACTGAACCGTATTACTACCACCATATGAGCACATTATTCTAGTAAAGATGTTTATGGTAATGGGAAACCTTTTTTTAAAAAGAATGTTTCTTGTTCTGCTTCCCTGAATAATACATGCTTGAAATACAAGCTTTCACCCTAGAGAAATCTATAAGATACTGGACATACGTCACCAATACCAATGCCTTCCTGACATTCCTAACTGGCTGTAATAATTTCATCTGGATTGAATCAGAGTACTGAGTTTCCTACTGTTCCCTTCTTTATTTTCTATTGTCTCCTATTCTCTGCCTTTTTCTGACCCGCCTTCCTACGCTCTTCGTCTGCTGCAGCTCTTGCTGTTGTTATTTTAAGAACAGGCTTGTGATCCTGAGGTCTATCCCTGGTGGCATCCTAGTTTTCAGCAGCCCACATCTGCTGAATGATTAGAACTTTAGGCATAGCTTACTGGTGCAATAGCATTTAATCTGTACTACATGTTCTCAGGAAGATTCCCAGATGAATTATTGAACCTCACATCCATTATCGAATAAAGTCAAATACATCTCTTTGTCCCTTTTTTCAGTATTTGTTAGAACATCTAAAAGTAGGATGGACAGCTGCATAAATCATCAAAACTCTTTCTTGCCTCTTCAAGGCACTGCATCGATCATCAGGATGCTTGCAAAAGGTGACCACTCCTGGAATATTGGCATCTAATTCAATGGACCCTAGGATTAGAATAATCTTAATGTATAAATTTGAAAGAAAGGGTGAATCATGCTTGATCGGATTTAGCTGATGTGTGAAATGACACAGTTGGGCACCTGGGATGAACCTGATCGGTTGCATTTTTCCTTGCTTCTCCCTTGTGGTGATTAGGATATCTGGAATATGCGAACATCTAGATCATTTTTTTCACTGCCTTTATTGTCTCAGAGTCAATCAGATAGACTTGATCAGTGATCTGATAGTTGGGTCAAGGAGTATTCAAATCATACCAGCTATCTGATTTTCTTAGCTGTTTTGATTAACACACATTTGCACATATTATTTTCATTTTATGGATAAATATTGGAATAAAAATGATGCATCACTCATGTAAAGATATGAAATACCTTCTAGAGGTTTAGAGGTTTAGAGGTTTATTCAACTTGTATGCCGCCCTATTCCCGAGGGACTCAGGGCGGCTAACAAACCTGGAGGGAAGGGACATAATACAAAAGGGAAAAAACAAAGACAAACAACAATACAAAACCAGTTTAAAAAGGTCTCAACTAGCACTCCAATTCGAGGGGAGATGGAACTCAGCAGCCCCAGGCCTGCTGGAACAGCCAGGTCTTAACGGCGATACGGAAAGCCTGAAGGGTGGTGAGGGTCCGAATCTCCACGGGGAGATCGTTCCAGAGGGCTGGAGCAGCCACAGAGAAGGCCCTCCTCCGGGTGGTTGACAGCCGGCATTGGCCGGTCGATGGAATTCGGAGGAGGCCTAGTCTGTGGGATCTAATGGGTCTTTGGGAGGTAATCAGCAGAAGGCATTCTCTCAAGTACCCAGGTCCAATACCATGTAGAGCTTTATAAGTGACGACTAGCACCTTGAAGCGTATCCGGAGACCAATAGGTAGCCAGTGCAGCTCGCGGAGGATAGGTGTAACGTGGGTGTACTGAGGTGCACCCACAATCGCTCACGCGGCTGCATTCTGGACAAGCTGAAGTCTCCGGACACTCTTCAAGGGCTGCCCCATGTATAGCGCATTGCAGTAGTCCAGTCTTGAGGTCACAAGGGCATGAGTGACTGTTGTGAGAGCCTCCCGGTTCAGGCAGGGACGCAATTGGTGCACCAGGCGAACCTGGGCAAATGCCCCCCTGGTCACAGCCGACAGATGGTGTTCTAAAGTCAGTTGTGGGTCCAGGAGGACTCCCAAATTGCGAACCCTGTCTGAGGGGCATATAATTTCACCCCCCAGCCTGAGAGTTGGAATACATGGCCAATTATTGGGAGGGAAAAACACAAGCCACTCGGTCTTGTCAGGATTGAAAGCAAGTTTGTTTACCCCCATCCAGACCCTGACAGCCTCCAGGCACTGACACATCACGTCAACCGCTTCACTGAGTTGGCACTAGGCAGACAAATACAACTGAGTATCGCCCGCGTACTGATGATATTTTATCCTGTGCCATCAAATGATCTCACCCAGCGGCTTCATGTAGATGTTAAACAGGAAGGGGGATAGGACCAAACCCCGTGGCACCCCATACTTAAGGGGCCTAGGGGACGACCTCTGTCCTCCAACTAACACCAACTGCGACCTGTCCGAGAGGTAGGAGGAGAACCACTGAAAGACGGTGCCTCCCACCCCCACCTCTCGCAACCGTTGCAGAAGGATACCATGGTCGATGGTATCAAAGGCCACTGAGAGGTCAAGGAGCACTAGGACGGAGGGATGGCCCCCGTCTCTGGCTCTCCAGAGATAATCGGTCAGAGTGACCAAAGCAGTTTCCGTGCTGTAGCCAAGCCTGAATCCATACTGAAAGGAGTCTAGATAATCGGTTTCATCCAAGGACCGCTGGAGCTGAGAGGCCACCACTTTCTCAACAACGTTCCCAACAAAGGGGAGGTTGGAGACTGGACAATAATTATTTAAAATGGCTGGATCCAAATACGGCCTTTTCAGGAGGGGTCTCACCACCGCCGCCTTTAGGGGGGGAAAGAACCCCTCCCGGAGGGAGGCGGTAACTATCGCCTGGATCCAGCCCCGTGTCACCTCCTTGCTGTTCGCGACCAGCCAGGAGGGGCACGGGTCCAGTACACACGTGGAGGCACTCACTGCTCCGATGGCCTTGTCCACTTCCTCAGGAGTAACAGACTGAAAGTCAATCCAAAGATGCCGTTCAAGACCTTCCCCTGGTACCTCGGCTGGCTCTGCGCAATTGGAGTCCAGGTTTGTCTGAAGCCGAGCAACTTTATCCGTGAGAAATTGGGCAAACTCCTCAGCCCTGCCTTGCAAAGGATTGCCTGCATCCCTCCCTTTCAGAAGGGAGCGGGTTATCCTAAACAAGGCGGCTGGGCACGACTCAGCGGATGCAATCAAAGCGGCAATATTTTTGAAGCCCGAATTGCCAGAAGGTAGGCTCTGATGCAGGATTTTAACAGTGCTCGGTCTGACTCGGACTTACTGGACCTCCAGCGGTGCTCTAGGAGTCTCTTTTGGCGCTTCATCTCCCAGAGTTCCTCAGTAAACCAAGGAGCCCTCCTGGATCCGCTGCCTCGGATAGGCCGTAAAGGCGCAATCAGGTTGAGGGCCTCTGCCGCCGCCGAGTTCCAAGCAGCGACCAAGGCCTCAGCCGGACTGTGGACGAGAGTATCAGGTATAACACCAAGTGCCGTCTGAAAGCCCAAAGGCTCCATAAGGCGTCTGGGGTGGAACCACCTAATCGATTCCTCCTCCCTACAGTGGGGAATTGGTCTCCGAAAGTCAAGCCTCAGTAGGCAGTGGTCCGACCATGACAGGGGCAAGATCTCAATACCCCTCAAACCAAGATCACAACTCCACTGCTCTGAGAGAAATACAAGGTCGAGCATGTGACCCGCTGAGTGAGTCGGACCCCGAACTACTTGAGTCAAGCCCATGGCTGTCATGGAAGCCATGAACTCCTGCGCTCCATCAGAGTGTTCGCCGAGCGAAGGCAGGTTGAAATCTCCCAGCACCATAAGACCTTCTAGGTCTTCCTTGTTTAAGTAGTAGCTTCACAATGGTCTTAAATAATGACTAGTTGTCCATTTTACCTCCAGCCATTTGTATTCCAAAAGTCCCTTAAGTTTGTACTTGCCTGCTGCCTTGTTTTGGTAGTTCTTGTTACCACCATCCATTTTCTAGAGAAAGACTCACTTCATGTTAATGAACGTGTAAAGGAAACAAATACATCAAAAACATATTGAATTTCAACACATAGTGACAAAATAAAAAAATAATTATACACAATAATCATAGTTAAAGATTCTAATCCTTTTAGAGATTTTAGAGGTGGTCATTTTCCTGAAACAGGTTTTTGGTTCTCTTTGCCTCTGGTCATCTTCTCCTAATCTCTGCCTTCTTATCCATTGCAATCTTTAGAAATACTTTTCTCAGCAAAATTTGTTATTGAGAAAGGCTGAGTTAGGTTAAAAGAAAAGTTAGTTTGGCAACCTGAAATGAGAATAGTTACCAGCAGCATAATCTGTCATTATCCCTACCGAGGGATTTGTTCTCTGATTATGGAACTAATTCTTCTTCACTTCTTCTCAACAGACAAGTGAGTGAATGCTTGCAAACTAGCTCACATACTGTAGGCATAATAACAAGTGTCCCTCTTTCAAAGATAGATCAAAATAAAACATGACTAAAAAGCTCCAAATGACAGATGAATGAATATAAATATATATATTTATTTTCCTAACAGTCAACCAAAGGTTTCCTATCTGTAACTTAGGGGGAATATTTGATTTATTTCAATGTTCTTCTTAAAATAAATTTAACATAATTTATAATATAAAAGAATGTCAACCCACTATTTAAAAAAGTCAGGGAAAAACCAAACAAAAAAATTCAAGCCTACCCACATGCATTCATTCTTCATCATTTTCTGCCTCTGCAACCTCCATCCCTGCAAAAAGAAAACTTAAAACTAAAAATGGTGCTTCCAAGACTCAAAACTTTGTGTGTGTGTGTATAAATGTGTGTGTGTGTGTGTGTGTGCATACATATGTATGTATGTATGTATGTATGTATGTATGTATGTATGTATGTATGTATGTATGAATGTGTATGTGTGTGTGTGTGTGTGTGTTTGTGTGTATAGGTATATTTGCATAAATGGTACAAAAATATTGCGAAGAATAATTTGTATAGCAAAAAGGTTATTTGCTCCATTGGGAAACTCTTTATTTTTAAAACACTTATGGTTTCTTTAAAAAGGAAATTACACTACAGTTTTAATACAGTTACGGTTTCAGTATGAAAACTTCTTTCAAATTTCAAGGAAATGTCGAGATTGATTACCTGAATGTGAAAGCTACTAACTCATATACCTGACAACAGATCATAATTTTACCAAAGCAATATTTTCCCATTTTTCTCAAATGTTATAAAGTTAAAATTCCTGCAATGTGTTTTAGCATTTCAGCCAAAATAGCCATCACAGATGTCTTTAACTTTTTGGACCCTATTGTGTCGAAAACCATTTCTCGTGTACCCAATACGAGGCCTTTTAGACTTATTAGCTGTTCCTTTCTGAGGTTTAACAAATTTTCTACAGGGAAACCTCATAACATACCATTTTTAAAACACTCACTTCTGGAGCTATATATCAAAAATTCTGCCCAGGTTCAAATTAAATCTATAAGCATACACACAATTAAAAAGAACATTAGTATGACCATGAGAAATCGATAAGGTTAAAAAAAAGGTATAAATCTGGAATTATTTTATTATCTAACATATTTAGATTTTTTAAAAAAATTTTCAGCATTAATGAGAAAATACAGAGCTTAAGCATGCCACTCACACATAGGAATGGATCTATTTCTACAACTGTCAAGAACTTTAGGAGTGGTACATTTTAATCTTATATCTTGGTTTTCAAACCAGTTCTCTGCTTTTAAAACTTTGGGTCTGCAAGATGGAATCCTGAAACAGAATTAAGTACAGATTGCATAGGATGGTTTTCAATATGTTGGCTAAGTTTATTGCTCAATTTATAGAATCTTCTTTTTCTCCTGCTCAAGATTTTGGAGTCCTCACTGATTTGGTAGGAGAGGCTATTTTCCCAGGATATTTAAATCTCTATTTTATTACAAAACTATTGGATTTTTGTTTGAATTTGAAGTTCTATTTTCTTACAACAGTATTTGTAGAATATAGTCTATTGTAGTCTTATATAGGTATACTGGTAGTTATATTTTGTATCTTACAGTATTATAAGTTACATGTCAGTATACTGGAATGTGAAATTATTCACACAAACAATACAATATTTTCTTACAAAAAGGAACTCCAGTATGTAAGATAATCAAGAAGAAATTCTGCAGTTAATCAATTTAGGCAAAATATGTTGAGATTTAATTAGCACACTTAAAAACAGTTCCTCCCAGTCAATTTTTTAAAACACACACACACAACTGCAAACATCAATATTGATAACCCAATCAGTTCTGTAAAATATAATAAATGTCCTCTTTAGTTTACCAAGATTTCTGGAGGCTAACTAGTTGCAGCAATAAATACATTTTATAAAACATATTTGGCACAGTATTTATTTCTCTTAAAAAAATTGCTCACAAAACCCCCTGTATGTGTGACATATTTTAATTTTTTTAATTTTTTAAAAAATTTAGTCCTAATAAGAGCAACATTTTACGAGTTGAGAGTAATTGTACTGTCTTAAATTAAAGAGAAAAAGCAGGAAAAAAATTCAATAACAGAAACTGCTTTAACTTATTTACAATAAAGATTAAATTCATGATTGTTATCCAATTCTAGGCTTCTGAGTTGAAGTATGTGTTTTATTGAATAATCACATAGTTATTTACTTAAAACCTATAATCAAAATACCGCTAAAGGAAGAAACATTTCCTTTGATTTCTAGCATGGTGTTTGACACTACAAGTATTTACAAATATTTGTATTTAAAATAATCTTACAAATTTTTTAAAAAACCTGTTCTTGGATTTTAAATTTAAATGTTTTCATTGATTAATGTAAAATGACAGTAGCAATGATTACATTGCTTTATTTTATGAGTATCCCTAAAGACTCACTGGAGCAAGTTTTGACATATTTCAGACTAGAACTTTCAAATATATTCTGAATGTCTAAAAAAAGTTCCTATCCTGTACAGTTATTTTAATTTATTTTGACATACTTGTATGAAACATAACCATTGCTAAATGTTTCTTTTTCTCTACAACATTTGGTTCCACTGTATGTTATCTTTATGGTCTGCAGCTATTAACAAAGACATGTTTTTTTTATTTAAAAATATTAGGACACTGCTGAATTCTATTTAGTGAAAACTTCTAGATTTGACTGCTTCTCCCACCATTGGTCATTTGTTAGCACAGTTGCACATTACTCAAAAATCATTCAATTCACAATTTACTATAATATTATTAAAACTGTTAAGGCATATGTCTTTCATACATGCCTAAACACACTATTGAAAGGCCATGAATATTTGCACCTATTTGTGGTACACAAATTATTAATGTTTGCTAAGTGTTCTAAATAACAGAGCTAGAAATAAAATTCCTTATGTTTTAATTGAAAACTGATTCAACCACATTTCTTGAAGGAAGACTTAAAACATAGCTTTTACATGCACACTGCAATGCCATTTTCTAGTTTTTAAAAATCTGTAGAAAACATTGTATTATGAAAACCATGCTCACAAAACTATGCATATTACCGAAGATCATTAACAAATAATCAGAGCGTAAAGGAAAGTATGTATACTTCAAGTAAAAATAAATATGTACTTCAAGTAAAAGTGTGTTGAAATGGCACATTGCCACCACACAAGTAAATATCAAGATAGCAGAATGGTGATAGTGGTTAAGAAAGAGGTTTTGCAAGGCTTGGAACATAATCCAGACATCCAAGTCAAGAAAAAAAATTGAAAACTCTCCAAAGGTAGCTATAACCAAAGGAAGATGAATGGGCTGGCCAAATTTCATTCTTTTCCCAGGCACAAGGCCAGTCAGTTTAATGGAAAAGGAATCATGATGGAATACCAATATAAAACAAGGCTTTCTTTTCTTGGTTACCAAGTTCAACTCTGCCTTGTTTGTGATAAGTGCCCAATGTTATGAAGGAAGATTAATGTATGTCTGTGGAGAGATTAATACCAATTAATCAAACAGATTAATTCATTGCTTAACTCAAGGGTGCCCAACTCTTTATATTGAGAGGTGTACTTGGGCTAATTTTCTGAAAGGCCACACTCCGTCAAGAAGTAATGGACTGAAATTAAGACATGCATAGAACCAGGCTAAAGGAGTTTGAATTAACAGCATCATTTTATTTAATACATTTAATCAAAAAGCCATAAGGTTGGAGGGTACTTTGAAGTCTTCTAGTCTAATCCCCTGCCTAGTGCAGGAATCTTCAGACCACTGCAGACAAATGGCTGTCTTGTCTTTTTTTTAAATGTCCAGTAATGGATACCCATTACTTCAGAAGAGGCAGGCTGTTCCATTGCTTCATAGTTCTCTCAATCTGGAAATTTTTCCTTATTTCAAATATAGATGTCTCACTGCAAAATTTCCATCAATGGGTCTTACCTTCAAATGATATGGGAAATAAATTCACATCTTCTTCCTTGTGGCAACCCTTCAAGTATTGGACAACTGCTATCACATCTCCCCTGGTTACTCTTTATACATTTAGTATATTATAATTTCTCAGTTCCATAGAAGGAAATCTTGAAACAATGTTTAAGGCTCTGGGTGGAAGTTGTCTATAGCACAGAAGAACAGCTGGAGATGCTTCCTCCTAATAAAATCTAATCTTGAATCACTTAGCACTTAATATATCTAAACCAATTCCGGAAATTTTAAGATATGTGGACATTAATTCCCAGAATATCCCAGTTATAAAGAAAAAAAAATTGCTGAGGTTCAGAAGCACTGATCTAGCCAATGCAAGTACTCAGGGACAAACAGAAAAAGACTTAGATTGAAATGTTGAAGAAGATGTATTCTTTTAGATGCTGTGTTCCTAGTGTGTTTACTCTTTTATACTTTCCCTTTGGTATCTTGGTTCATAATGACAGCTTCTAATGTAATTGATGCACAGATGATTGTCAAGTCTATCATTTTTTTCCTAGCCCTTCAAGAACAAGGCCTGGTCAGTTGGAACATCTAACTAAAATTTCCTCTTGAACATCTTCCCATTTCCTCAAGACAAATTTGGCCTGATTGTCCTTCTTACTTATTTTTAGAGTTCCCAGATGGCTACAGTTTCCTCTACCCACAGCTTTGGCTTCTTGATTGATAATTAGCTGTCTTCATACGCATTTATTGATTCTACAGATAGGATTGCTAATTTGCATTTGATTAATATTTCTAATATCCAAAGTTTCTGGTAGACGAGATTGCACAATTATTTTGATTTCTAGATTATTTCAACAGTCTCCTAACTATGTTTCTCTCTCCAACTTAGTTCAGAACAATGACCTTCAGATGGTTTTGGATCTGTCTCTCCCAGTGCTCATAAACCTCTTCATTGGTTCCCTGTTTAAGCCAAACCCAATTTAAATTATTGGTGCTTGTGTTTAAAGGCCTATGGTTACAAACTCTGCAGGGTCTGTCAGGCCTTATCTCTCATTGTATAAATTTGCTTATTCCACATTGCTCTGAGCAGCTCATCACTCCAGAGTCAAGATCAATCTATCAATCAGAATAGAGCTGGAGGGGATCTTGAAGGTCTTCTAGTCTAACCCCTTGTTCAAGAAGAAGATCCTATTCCATTTCAGACAAGTGGCTGCCCAGTCTTTTTAAAGACCTCCAGCCCCCAAGATATCTTCAGCTCCTGGATAATTAGGTATCTTGTTCCACAACTTTGGAATCAGCTCTCTTCCTTTGTTTGTGTTTTCTGAATGATGTTCTTTAAAAGTGGTTCAAAGATTCCTACCTGATTAATAAAAGGTAATTCAGAATCTAGAAGTTACCCTAATTTAGCTGAAGATTGTAGGATAATATTTGTTTTAAATTATTATGGATTAACATGGACTCTATTCTATCAGGCTATTGTGTTAAATGTATTTTTGTGTTTGTTATATTAATGATGATATTGAATTATTTAATTCTAAGCTAATTTTATTGAGTTGGATTTTTAATTGTATGGGCTTTTTGTTTGGCAATAAACAAATAAAATACAGAAATAATCTCTTAAAACTTAAATTAGGCAGTTTAGCATCATGTAGATAACAGCATATACATAAACAAGAATTATTGGATGAAAGTGGCAAATAATCAATTGAAAATCCTACATCTGAACTGCAAAAAATCCAGGGTTTGATTAGATGGCAGCAACATGATATTCTCTCTCTCTCTTTCTCTCTCTCTTTCTCTGTCTCTCTCTCCCTCCCTCCCTCACTTCCCCCCTACAAATCTCATCTCCTTATCAATTGAAATCAGTGCTGAGAAGCTGACATTTTTTCATGAAGCTAATAGTGTCCACAATTGCCCCACTATACTCTCTACCATCATGATGGCCATGCAGTGGCTATGTTGCCTCACCTTATTATTCCAGAATGCAGAGTTTGGTTCTTATTCAAGCAAAGAACAGCACTCTTTATGGAGACAAAATAAACAGCAATATTAAATGGTAATAGTAGATCGTTTGGAGGAATTCTAAAATTTGTAGACGTATAAGGAAGGCAGAGACTTCAAAAGCATTCAAGTTGAGGCTGAGAACACACGTAGCTATTGCCTACTGACTGACCAATGCCAAATAATGGAACTGGGGAAGAATTGAGGAAGTGGAATGGACTTACTGGAATAGCACTGTAATTGGTTGTAGTTGTATAAAGAAAAACAAGAATGCTGGCAATGAGCGGGTTTGTTTTCAGTTTTTCAGTGATTTCAATTGGACTAATACATGAGCATTGTTTAATAGTTAGAAACTCCAGGTAGAGACTGAAGTGCTTTGCTCAAAGCACACTGCATTAATCCAGGTAGTATTTAACTTACTTGTATAAACAAGTGCTGCTTGTCTTACAATTATTCAGAGGTTAGCACTTCTGTTCTTCTGCTTCATGATTTGCTTTGTAGCTTGAAACTAGATACCTACATCCATATTAATATCACCATGTCACATTAATATGTTTTAAAACCTTGGATACTTGGCAATCCATAGCTTGGATTATGTTTTTGTTGGGTGGGAGACTAGCCTATTTAACTTAAAGCCTAACACAAAATGGGCCTTATCTGATTACGGAGCCATGAAATATTTAGAATAGGCATGTCTCATTGAAGGAAGTTGTAAAAACTCAGGCAGGGTTGATTTTCACCCTAGAGCCTTTTCATTGTTTTGAATAATAGGCACAGTACACAAATTATAACAGCCAAGCTAAGGAAAAAGCACAATCATATAAGTGAACAGCTGACAGCAATCTAAAAATATTTCATCAATTATTTAAATTGCAGTGACATCAAGCCAACCAATTATTTGTCCATGGAAATCTCACATAACACTGTCCAAAGAAATATGTAACAATTAAAAAAACCCATAAAAACAATTTTAAGTAGCGTGTGACTTCTGGAGGACCACATGACCACGGACCATGTGACATTTTCTAGGTAACATTATGGAACTTTCCTTCAGCCTTTTTCTAGGATTGTTTTAAACTTTCCAATTTAGTCACTATCCATGGGATTCTTTTATCATAGACCATCCAGACATTGCTTAGCCGTTTGGAGAAACTAGAATCTATCACTTGCTATGGATGTAGTCATAGCATTATCCAAATCAGCGAGTAAAAAAGGAAGGTATTTTGTCAAAGACTCTTTAAGTTCTGATCTCTGTACTAGGGTATTTCAGGCTAGATCTGTACTCAAAATATCAGCTAATGGCAGGTTCATTCTATTTAGCAGTCTATGGGCTACAGAATATCAGTTTCCCAGCTAGTTGTAGAATAGAATGTACGTTAAGTACACTTACCATAAAACTGGTATTTGATTGCAATCAAATGGCATTCATTCATTTCCTGCCTGTTGTAAATAAGTATTTACAAATAAGCACTATTCCATATGTCACCTATTCCTGCGTTGCAGTACAGAAATAAGTCCAACTACTTAATCCATCTGTTTATTCAGTTGTTGTTCCCTAATAATGCTACTTATGTTTGGATAGACACCTACTTATAGAAAGAGATGTTTTCCTTTCCATTCTTTTCTTGTCTTCCTTTCTTCCAAAACAATCCATACAGGTCTACACATATGGGAGATCCTTGATCCCTTATGGGTAATGGGAGTATGGAAGTGTTGAGAGAAGGGAAAATCTTTTTTATTAGAAAATCATCTTCCATTGGCAGAATGTGATTAAGTTGGGATAGCAAACTCTGGAATTTCAGAAGCTATTTCTGAATATGCCCAGATCCTTTCTGTATGAAGACCTTATGGCATCCTATTTTCTTATTTAAACATTAATGTGTGTGTATGTTGTTAATAAAAATGCCTTTTTTACTGCCCCAGTCATGGATGGATGATTTGATAAATCAACAATATTGAAATGATTACAGAGATAATATTTAATAGTGACCCAGTTCCAAGGAAAACCAAGGACAGGGTTTCCCCATTATTTGTTTCTGCTAGAAAAATAATAAGTGTATTTTCTGCCACTTAAAAAGTCAATGTTTTGAAACCAGGAGAGCTCAGATCGATGCAAAATATTTACAGCTGCCAGGAATGATCAATGCACTCAGAAACATAATTATTTACTTTAAATTAAAAACTAATAGTTTACTTAACCCTCCTTCTTCTGTACTTTCATCCTGCTTTGGCTGTTGTTCATGTTCACCCTGCTCCATTTCAGTATCCATAGGCTACTTTTGAAGTTTATTGCAGAACAGAAAAACTACACAACAAAATAAGAGAGTAGAGATTATTTCAAGACACTCCCCACCACCACCAAAAAAAAAGGACTGCTTTGTCTGTTCCATACTTTATTTTGGCAAAAGCCAAATTGACAGTAATTAGTTTTGAAACCTCTCTCAAGTATGCTTGGTTTGATTTAACACGATTTGGATAATGAACATGTTCTTTGTTAGTGATTAAATACCAAATGCCAAGCATTGCAGCAAAGAGGTAAAATATCAACAATAATGCAAAGTAGTGTTTTTGCTGGATACATTCCTCATCAAAGTACAAACTCAGCCTTGATTTTTCCCTGCTTGAAAGTCTTGAGCATATCAAATGCTTTCTTAGTTTGGAAAGCTCAATCTGTCCCCTCCCGAATGATGAATGAATGTTGTGCTCTATTTTTAATATTATGTATTGTCTTATGTTTTTTTTGTCTTTGTACCCCCCTCCCCGTGTTTTGTAAGCCGCCCTGAGTCCCCTCAGGGAAAAGGGCGGCCTATAAATTATAATAAACACTCTAAACACTCTAAACACAACCCAGGAGGTGGCAAATGTTCCTGAACTGTCTTCTTCCAGAGTGGGAAAAAAAGTATTTTGAAGTCTGATGCAAAGTAAATCCTGACTCTTCTAGATAGTTTAGAGATTCTATCACTGAATTTGCAATTTAAGCCCAAACTTTTTTTAAAGGAGAGAGAGGGGGGGAGGGAGGGAGGGAGGGAAGGAGGGAGGGGAAAAAAATCTTGATTTGCTATGGAAACAGGCAGGAAGTGCTTATTGCAGAGTCTTTAGTCCGCTCAGCATCCATTTCACAGAGATACACAGACAGCCTATTCCCTGGTGACAGTTCTCTGCACTTTCCAATCCCGCACAGGATTTCCTTCTGTCTGAAAGTGTAAGAATCGCTCCAGTAAACATTGTGCATATGCCTTCCAGCTGTTGCGCTCATTCTGCCACTGAAGAACAGTGACAAGAAAAGCATTATTTCCTCGTAAAGCCTTTTAATCTCCGAGCAGTGGAATTTTCATAAGCATGAACTTTTACAAAGACAACCGTATGGAAATTCTCCCAGGAACTTTTTCTCCATCATTAATGGAACTTTGACCACCCCAGAATGGTCCTTTCGTTCCCATTTTCATGCATGGAACCTATTTCATAAATGAAATACTATTCATCAGCAGAGGGCAAATTATAGTTCCTGTATGAAACACTTTAGCTGCTCAAAAAAAAAAAGGTGGGGGGAGATCAGTTTTTGTGATTCAAAAAAGAAAAAAAAGATCTGATAACCATGGCCTAGTGCAGGCGATAAAGCTTGCCTAGTTAACAGGTTCAACTCTGTGAGCAGTTCTTTACAAAATAGCAAAACACTGCACCTAAGTGTGTGTTTTGAAGCATTTAAATAGAGATTCTGGAAGAATAATTGTTTACAACATGCAGATCAATGCAGAAGCAGAATGGAAAGGGATTTTAGAAAGAAGCAAATGAAAGGATTATTGCTTGAAAATAGATCCACCCACTGTTTTCACAGTTTCCGCAATGTTCACAGGAGATTCTGCTTGGCCAGCTATTGGTTAGACATTTGTTTTTTCAGGAGCCCTTTTCAGTTGCTCACCCACTACTGCATGAACAATAAAAATAGGATTCAAGGGTAGCTCAGTTATGAGGAACAAATAAAACTTGAAAAAGTTGAAATGATTTGAGAAGTTTTATTAATGTCTTGTTTTTAATTTACACCCTACCATATTATTATGTATTATTTCTCCCATCAATTTATGTATGCAGAATGTGAAATAGTATCAATAATAGGTGACCTATACTTAATAATTTGAAGGATTATTGATTATTTCCTACCAACAATCAGGGAGAAGGCTTTGTTCAGTCCCTTTCTCTGAGCATTCTGGGCCTGCTAAATGCTTTGGGCATAATTCTCCTTATAAGGAAGGATGTTTTCCCTTTCAAATTTGGTTCTCTCTTCAAACCAATATTTGATTTAACTAATAATCAAATCTATACATAAAAGCGATTTTGATGAGTGCAACATTTATTCCTTCATGTAACTTCCTCTTTTTACCAAGTACATTTGGTGGTTGTTTAACTCTTTACAATTCTTTGGCAGTTTAGCAATATTTGGATAGTTTTAGAGAAATAAGGGAAGATGAATCCTTTTGAGTGTAAGTCCAAACCACCTTGGAGTTGATCTGGTGCCATAGCTTAGCAGTGAAATATCCCATCACTACAGTAAGGCAGTACACCACGGTTATAGTAATAAAAGAATCTACCTACATATTTACAATATATTAAATCTAATAACAAAGGCCATTCAGCAAAGATGGATAACTTTGTCAATTTCATTTTTCCTTATAAAGGAAAATTCCTTATAAAATTATAAGCCAACTGAAAATTAATTGAATTGTTGCAGCACAAAACTGGTGTTACCCACATTGGAGGAATGGCTGGAGAAGATGGGGGCACTTGATGGGATTGTTATGTTGCCTTGTTAGATCAGAGAGAAGACAATAGGACAATATTCTGTCAAAGTCCACTTCTACACTATTATGAACTTTTTGTGTAAAACAGAAAAAAAGAGCTTATCATTTATAGCAGAATTATGCTGCAACTGTAGAGCAAGAGGTAAATTTATAATTGTACTAATAAACTGCTATAAAAAAGTTCCGAAACTATTTTTGGTATCTTTTTTCTTTCATTTCTTTTTTACTGTTTCTTGTTTAGTGTACTTTAGCTTCTTTCTTCTTTCTTTTTATTTTTCTCACCTTATATTAGTTTCTATTAGTTGTTATCTTCTTTTTAAAAAAATCTTTAAGAAATTATATTTAAAAAGTTTTATTTCATTAAAAATGCAAAATGCAAGACATACCATTTATACATCAAGAAGTTAAAAAAAAGGAAGCTTTAATTACAATAATTCATTGGATCCTATTTTTGCATTATTTGAGACTTTTGCCTATTTGCTTTTCTAGTTATAAACATTTTGGTGTGCTATTTGTCCAGTTTAAATCCCCCTTTTTGCATGTTTTGGCCTATTTGCATGTTATAAATACAATTAGAGAACACTTATCATATTTTTGCATGTTTAAAAGTGGACTGTGTTTCAGATAAATATATTGTTTAAAAATGCAAAATTAGATGTGTTTGTATTGAAACACAAACTGAGAAATCTTTGAATATTTTTAGCTCTTACAGGAAACGAGCAGAAAAGTCGTCTTGCACACATAAATTGCTTTTGACTTTCGCAAGTCAAGGCATTTAAATGTCCCTTATGGCTACTCTGATCCAGCTTGATTCTTATATAGGTGGAGAGATAGAAAATTAAACATCTACATTTCCATAAAGCACATGCCAAAAAAAAAAAAAAAAGCCAAGGGAACTATTTGTTTTCTTCTCTGAAATATAATACTATATTTCACTGGATTGTCTGGAACAATCTTTTGCTTTCCCTGGTCAATTCTGATCATAGAACTCAGGAGAAAAATATCAGTAAGGAACAAGTGGATCCAACTTATACCCAGAGGTAAACATTTGCAAATGTTATTTTTCAGTGTCAGCTCAGGTTTTTTTTTTTGGGGGGGGGGGTGTTTAAAGAGATCCACTCCTGGGTTTCCCAATCCACCTCTGAAAGGATCCAGCTGGATTAGCAAACAAGTGTATATGCCGTAATAAATACATCCTCTGGTAGGGACCTAAATACTGTAATTAAGTGGAAAACATATTAAAATGCCACCCTTTAAAGGTTTTAAAGGGTGTATTAAAGAGACACCTTTAAGGGTAGAAAGAATTATGATGCTTCAATGTGAAGAAACAAAAGGCTAAAGACAATGAATGACCCCAAAGTTACCTCCTAGAGTACTACTGATACAGAAGAAGTAATGTTATGGTTCAGATACAAAAATTAGTACACTTTGGAGAGGGGCTGATCTCATTCAAGTGGAAAGAAGGAAGAAGTAGAAAATCTGGGAGAAGTTATTATGAATAACTTATGGGTTGTTTACTCTTGCCTTTGTTGTCTGATGGTCCTATGTGTAAACATATATGCGGCCTCTCTTTCATTGTATAACTATCTGTCCTGTAATAGGCAGCTTCCTTCACTTCCCTTGTTACAATAAAATTTCAAGGGCTTTTTCAGATCTGGAAAAACAATACAGATAGTCCTGGACTTAACAACAGTTCATGTAGTGACCATTCAAAGTTATAATGGCACTGAAAAAAGTGACTTGTGACCTTTTTCCACATTTATAACCATTGCAGCACCCCCATGATCATGTGATTTACATTCAGATCAGTGGTGGGATTTAATTTTTTTTTACTACTGGTTCTGTGGGTGTGGCTTTGTGGCCGTGGCAGGGGAAGAATACTGCAAAATCCCCATTTCCTCCCCACTCTCAAAATTTCAGCTACCTGTTCTACAGAACCTGTCAAAACTGGCTGAATACCACCTCTGATTCACATGCTTGACAACTGGTTCCTATTTATGATGGTCGCAGTGCCCCAGGGTCATTTAATCATCTTTTGCAACCTTCTGGCAAGCATAGTCAATGGGAAAGCAGGATTCACTTAACAACAGCATTACTAATTTAACAACCGCAATGATTCATTTAGCACTTGGACTAAGAAAACGTGTAAAATGGGGCAAAACTCACTTAACAAATTTCTTACTTAGTAACATAAATTCTGGGCTCAATTATCGTCATAAATCAAGGATTATCCATATAATAAAATGAAGTCTGGGAAGGGAGCAAGCAATCACTTTGCAACAGGTGAGATAAATTTAAAAATATACTAAAATAAATTACAAGAAATTCCAAAACATTTTTAAAATGCATACAAGTAGAGTTTTTTTTTTTTTTCATGAGCAGGAGAAAAAAAATCTAGGGGGTCAAATTTAACAGAATAACAGATTTGCTATAATGTTAAGTAAAATAAAGTCCTCCAAAGAAAGAAAGACGGTGAAGGATTATTTTTAGCACATGGAAACATTTTGCAGAAATATATTCTGGCAATGCAGTATTTAGTACAAAACAGTAAAAGAAAACTCAAAGAATCATTGTTTTTAGAGTTATTCCTTTTCATAAGCCATTCTCATAAGAAAACAACTTCATTTCATGCCCCTTTCTCAATACCAAGGAAAATATTTTAGTAGCAGTTACCAAATATTTTACTGAAGTGGTTCAGCATTCTGGTGGTATCTCATTTTCTTGATCCTGAAGATCATTCCTGAATTCCCAGTTCTGGTGGTTAAGAAGGAAACAAAGACCACAATGGCATCAGTTAGCAAACATCTTCATCGACAATGGGCAAACTGAAACTGAGGCACATAAACTTTCCAAAAATAGAGGACTGTTGCCAAACAGCGACAGATTTACTGGTCTCCAAAAGGATCACAATCTTTTCTTGCCCTGGGAAGAAGAAAAAATATTCCAAATTTCCAGAGGAGAGCCCTTGGCAGTAACGAACAAATACATTAAAAAAAAAACCTATATTAAAGGCCAATTATATTTTATGTTCCCAGTGAATAAATTGGATTTCCCCTCCGGAGAGCTATTTCGGTTGGAAGTAGTAGAAGATTTAGTCCTACATTCTGAAGGTTATGAAAGTCTGTTCCCAACCTTAGGTCAGGGTTCCCACCTGATATAATTCACTCTCTTTTTACTACCATGTATACCACACGAGCTTATTTTAATCTTTTCACACATCAAGAGCAGATAAGATCTCAAAGAAGCAAATAAGAGTGTTAAAAGAAACTCAATTAAAGGGTTTAAAAACTATAAAACTAGTTTTAAAATTATCAAAAACCGTGGAAGGGAATTTTGCTTCCCTTAAAGAAAACACACATATCAGCCTGTGGAGGCATTTTAATTATGGAAACCTGACCCAAATGGAGCATTTGCAATGGCTGATGCAGAAGCTGAGGCTTTGTCAGCATTAATGCACAGTGAATTTACCAGTCTGTCTGTTTTCCTTAATATTGTTTCTGAATTCCATTTCAACAAGGCACTTCAGACAGCCCATTTCAAAGGGATTATCATTGCACTTACTGTGTGATTAAAGCCACTCTGCCTCTGCTTTGTGCTTATAATGCCACCTTAGGCATGCAGCAATAATCCAGAAATCGCTGGCTGTCATGTCTTATTCCTTAATTATATTGTCACGGCACCACCCTTATATGAAGAGTCATTTGCAGAGGTTCCAAAAGAAACTTGGGAGGAAATGGTCCTCTATTCTTTTCGAAATCTCTCTGTCTCGCTCCCTTTTCCTTTTCAAAACATGAGCATTCTTGAAGAAACAAACTATGTAGCCACAGGTTCCAAAAAGTCCCAAGCCTCAGGTTGATATTATCTCTCTACCAGATGGATGACAATTTGGTTTTGGCAGGACTCCACTCTTTTAAGTCTCAGCCTTACCGCTTATCGCAATTATATCTCCATTACAGTACTCACCCACGGTTGGCAAGCTAACTTTCTGTGTGCATAAATATAAAGGCTATTTAAAATCAATTCGTTTTTAATGTTTTTTTTAAATACTACCCCTTCAAAATAAAGAGTGTGGATCCTTTACAAGAGGGGCTTACCACTCTGCAATATTGCTTAGCTATTACACTAGTAACCATTGCCAACGCTGTAAAATAGAAAAGTGTTGGATTTCCCCAGTGATGCCTCCGGAATACCCTTGCAATGAAACCACCAGTGTAATTAGGATCATGTCACAGTACCCAAAGAGCAGATATAATGTACATCCAGAATGCTGGGGAGAAAGTTAACTAGGGAAAGAGAGAACAAAGGACTCTCCATCATTAGAAAATGACAGCAAAGGATTTCGGTAGCCATGAACTTGAACTCTCTTATCTGGTAATTCAGATGTCTTCTCAACTTCTCTTTTTGCAAAGACAAAGTTTAAGACAAGGAGCACAATTCATATCACTATAACCAGGGGTGAAATTCAGCAGGTTTGGACAGGTTCTGGAGAACATGTTGCGGAAATTTTGAGTATTTCGGAGAACTGGCAAATGCCACCTCTGGCTGGCCCCAGAGTGGGGAGGAATGGGGATTTTGTAGTATCCTTCCCCTGCCATGCCCACCAAGCCACACCCACAGACCCGGTAGTAAAATAATTTAAATTTCACCACTGACTATAACCATTTCATTCCACACATTGGATGCTTGAACATCATAACCATAAAAATTACACTTTTTTCTTCCTCTTGCCCTGAAGAATTCAAATGTAATCATGTTCAATCACAATAAGGACATGTCCATGGCCTTTTTACTAGTTAATGGGTCCACTTACCTACAGAATATAGCAGGATGCATCATGATAACTCATGGCTTCAGACTGGGAAAAAAATCCAGAGATGGTAGGAATAACAATTTGTCCTCTTGGAAGAGAACATTCTTAATTGAGAAATGGCCAAGATTTATATTCAGCTTCAAATCTTATACCAAAACTTGCACCAAAGAGGCATTTTAGACTTTCAATTGGTCTCTTATCTACTTAGAAATAAATATGGAAGGGAGCAGGATAAGATGGTAGTATGAGCACCAAGCTTCCCCCTTTTATAGTAAAAATGTGAAGGAGGAGCCCTCTTCCTTCACATTTTCCTCCTGCTATTTATTGCACTTCTCCGAGTAGAAATTTCTAACATAGACATGGGTTAATCCAAACCTAGATGTTTATGCACTGGGAGAGAATTTTGGAAAAGAGGAATGAACTGTAACGATAGAAGAAGTCATGGAGTTTCTAAGAATAGAGGAATGAAGGATATTTAAGAGTCCCGGCATGAGATATGAGATTTCAGAAGAGAGGCCTCCCTTTGCTGACTACAATGGGGTTCTTTGTCCTTGTATTCCATTTTGAAACAGTAGTGTTAAAGTTCCGGGAACATCACTCAGGAGCTTGAGAGAAGGGTGGTCTAAAAATAAAATAAAATCAACATATCATGGTCTGTGACTTTTACAGACTATCCATATAACTTGGGGAAAAATAAGCAACAACTTTTGCATAGAATCACCCAATGGAGCAAACTTTCCCCATACTATGTCCTTATAAGCTATATCCGTAGCAACAGTATACCATTTAAATGATCCAACCAGCTGTAGAATTCCAACACTTGTTTAGCCGGAACTATGAATTTGCCAAATAGGAGGTGTTAGATTACATTCTTCCCAGTCTCAATGAAATAGTATAACACAACTATGGTTAGCAGTTTTCTTTTCTTGAAGACTATACTTTACCTGAAGAGGAAGTAGAGTTCTAATTATTCACACAAGACAAATGATTTTTAAATTACATCCTAAAAGGCTAGTAGATCGTTACTCATTTGAAAGTATGACAAAAAGTAATTCATTGTACTCTTTGTGCTTACATAAATAGAAAAGGCTACCTTTTCTGTGGCTTACATCAGAAATGGGATTTTTTTAAAAAAAAATAAAAATCTGAAAGTGAAAGTTCTATTGGTAAAAATATTCTTTTATGATTTTAAAAAAGTATTTAAAAAGATGCATATATTTTAATCTTCAATTGAAGCAACTGCAATTTCAAAGAATTTAAAAAAATACTTTAATTTTTTTTCCACTACTCATTGCTAAGATACTTCCAGTTATCAAATCTTTTAAATTAGCTAGTACAAGAGTTTCAGCACAATTTAGAGATCTTGATTTTGTGTATGCTTTAAATGTATTTCAGATGAGTGTATTATGCATTTTTCCAAAAGTGAAGGCAAAAAAGCATGGATTTGTTCCAAATGATTTTTTTCTGTATTAGACTTGTGCAATATATCCATACCTTTTCATTTCAAAACACCTCCTTCTATATGTTTATTTCTTCTGACAGGTTTCCTGTGAACAATGGGATTATTTGAACAATGTAAGGCTATTAGAGAAAGAGGTGATAGCTTGTAGGTGATCTCGTTTCAATAATCTGAAATAAAAGCAGCAGCTTCTGCATGACATGTTCTGTAAAGATCACAGTGAATCTAATCATTAAATTTCTTCATAGCATCTCTGGCTAGAACTAACTCAATCTTAGGTTTTTATGTTGCGCCTGAGCATTTAGAATCAGGGGGGGAAACAGGAGAAAACCTTGTAGAAATACAGAGACAGAGCAGCAGCTATATCTTTCTATGATATTTTAGAATGCATCTATCAGTATTCTAGTTTATTTAAAATGATAATTTCTTTTTAAGTTTTATCCATATGCAAATAAAATTGATAGGTGTTCTGAAATCATACATGTTTGGGACCAAGATTCGAGAAGTATTTATATAATGGATGCTGCCTATGTATAATAAAAATATTATTTGGAGGCACTATCAGACTGGGGGAATTTGCTCTGTATAAATACTTTTAAATGATGGCGGCTCAGTCAGCAATGTAGTCTATGTGGGGCTACCCTTGAAGGCCACCTAGAACATTCAGCTGGTCCAGAATGCTGCAGTATGAGCGATGATAGTCATTCCATGCTATGCCCACATATAACATCTTTACTTTCCAAGCTGCACTGGTTGCCAGTTTGCTTCCTGGTAGATTCAAGGGACTTATAAAACCCTATATGGCATAAGGGCTGGTTGCTTGAAGAACCAGGATCAAGTACAGATCACCAGTTCTTCTGTAACTACAACTGCTATACATTAGGCAAGCTGATTGGTTTGTTCAGTAGACATTATTTTAATTATTGCAAGTGTCTTATTAGTATTCTTCTTTACAGATGCCAGGTTTTTCTTAGGCACTATTTTCAATGCTGGCAGTTTTTATCTTTCTGCTGGTAATTTTGTGTATTCCATAATTTTCTCTTTAAGTTTTTCTTCTTGTTGGAGTGTGGGTCAATTTATAAGTTGATTCAGTGCTGGCCTATACTAGTTCTTATGTTATTATTTCTAAATTATCATTTCTCTACTTCATATCAAATGCTTTCTTTAAACTTTTAATTGTTTTTATCTGAATTCATTTTACTATTCTACTATTGTATGGGGTCTTCTGTTTTCACACTTTTTCTGAATCTTTTCCAGTTCTTCATCCCTCAATATTTTATTTCGGGTAATGAATCTCCTTTGATCTGCTAATTCTTGTTCAGGGATATTTGAGTCTGGATATTATTTTCCACTGTTCAGACATTTGCTTTAAATATCCACACTTTCCAATTTATAATAGCAGACTATAACAGTGGGATTTTCAAATCCTGTATATTTTTGCCTTGTGTCTTGTTGTTCTTCTTCCAGTAATCCTACAGGCTATCCCTGGTTGCCCAGTGATAGTTCCTGAATCCCATTGCCCAATTGTTGATAGGTGCCCAGGAATGCTAACATTTGATGCAGTTCTCATTGATCTGGGCAATAACCAACCAGGATTCTTTTTCTTTTTTCTCACCATATTAAATGGATGGATGGATGGATACGTTTAGTCTGGTCCTTCTGCTAACACCTGTCTGGCATGGGTGACCCTTTTGGTAAAATATACTACCATCAGCAAAGCTTTCAACCTCATCAGAACTTCACAAGCACCTCCCCTATAAAAAGGGCAACCCATGGAGGGGATGATGATAATAATAATAATGATGATAATGATTATTATAGCTGGTTACATGGTCAGTCACATGTTCAGATTGGATTTGACTTTTTAAATTCACCTATCAAGTCCTTCCCAATATTTGATGATCTTAAAGCTTACATCATAGCAGGATGTAAGCTGTTCCAAGTAAAACTGCATTTTGCAAATGATTGATGGTGATGGTGTCAATGCCAATGATAGTCAAGTGGTGCTCTAGACATTTTGGGACCAAAAATATTTTTTTTTGCACCCAAGACACCTATCACTATTGGTACTACCTTTGCTTTCAATTGCCACAATTGTTATACTTCTGATTGCAGGTTTTTGTATTTTGTTATTTTCTTCAATTCCTTCTCTTCTATTGTTCTGTCTCTGTGCATTATTATTATTTAAAGCTTTACAGATGAAAAAGTTTGGGAGGAGTATTAAACACTGTTATAAACACCTGAACTCAGTTAGTGTCCTAACTACTCCTTTTAGTACTAAATTTAATTTCAGAATAATCTTTCAAAGGTAGTTCCACATACACATTCTGATAAACCAGATTTGACAACATGTTTGCCTTAATGGAGTCAGATTATAACTTTCTAGGTGATTTTGCAGTTGATACATATGGCTCAGAGATGGGTTCCTACAGCTTTGGCCCAGTTCAGCCGAGTAGATAGTAACTAGGCCACCCACGAACCTGAACCGGTTCTATTGTTAGCGGCACCATCTTGATTTTTGGTTCTGCGCATGCGCAGAACAATCTCCATTGAAAAATTGTAATTTCTTCATTTTTTCTAATGCTCTGTGTATGCATAGAATTTTTTTGGTGTAAATGCACAAATGCACAAAGCACACATTTGAAGTACGCACAAGCAAAAGAAGCACTTAACCAACAGTAATGCCAGTAGCAACCCACCCCTGATATGACTTAATTGATGATAGCTGTTTTGTGCAACTCATGTCAGCATTTAATATTAACAACAAGCTGATTTGACAGAATTTGCTGAAGGCTGAAGCATGCTTTCCATCTAAAAGATCATTTGCATCAGAATGAAACTGTTAAGGAACAATTGGCTCAATTCAACGTTACAGATACACAGTGGAGAAAAATAAAATTTTTGATTGGCTAAAACTGAACCAGGATGTTTAAATTTCAAGCCAGAAACCAGACTAAAATAACTCAAAAGGTTGTTCAGGAAATTTCCAAGTGTAGCAACCACCCAAATGAGCATCTCTCTGAAAAAGACAATAATTTGTGATACCAATGATTTCCAGAGAAGCTTTTTAAGAATACCCTTTCACGATCTTCTTTTTCCAGAAAGCTGAGATGAAGTCCTTTGCAAAATAGTGTTACCTGCTCAAACCAGAAGTCAACTACTTAACATTACCATTATGAGTCAGGAGTAGCAAGGTTAGATGAACAAATAGTCAAGCACATTATTCTGGTAATGTTGTCCCTAGAATTCAGTAATTAAAAATATGAACTAGATGATAATCTGAAGTTACCATATATTGTCTTTTTTAGGGAAAAGCAAGTAATTAAAATATATACTGTATTCCCCCCTCCCCAGATTGGATGTCTTCAGTTCCGTATATAAGATTGGACAATGCTTTTAACAATTGTGGTGATAAATGCAACTTCATTAAGTCAGTGACATTTTATAAATAGACAAAATAAGAGGAAAGAATTTGAACTTTCCTTCCTCTTGGCACAAAATGTCTTGATTGCTATATTGTTTGTATATTATAAGTAGCCTGTTAGGTTAGTATGTCTAGAAGTTGACTAATGTATACAATATAATGTCTAAAGGACTACATTGCCTTCATTTATGTTGAATGGACATGGGCTTTGCAGGATAACACACAAAGGCTCCCATCTCCTTTGCTGCAGTTGATGTAAGTACTTTCCAGCCTGAATAATTTCTAAGTAACTTGCACAGCCTGTGTGGCCTCCAAAACATCTGGATAATCAGATGTTTACATAAACAGGAGTGTTAATTGCATACCCATGTTTTAGCTGTGTACTACCTAGGACAACTGCCAGCTGTGTTTTTCAATATGAATTTGATTTATATTTTATTTTCTTAAGCGTAGCATTTTCTACAATATTTAAAAAAGGGAAACGAAATTATTGATAGGTGATACTGCTCAGGAGCATTATTGAGTTATCTTTCCAGCAAGCCAGTGTTATTATTGCATATATTACAGATGGTGTAGAAGAAAGAGCTCCAGGGGTGGAGGGTGGAGATTTATTACATTTGTTTATTCTTTTCCTTTAACAGTGAACAGGATGGCATGTCTACAGGATCCAAGCATGGGGGGAAACAGTTGATTGAAAGCTACAGATCCAGAGGATGCCAGCCATAGCTATATAATACTGATCTGTTCTGGGAATGTGAAAGTGAATACAGTACACATAGTATCCTTTGCAATCACTTACCCACAAACTGTTCTTGTAGGTCATGTTGAATGATTGCTAATTAACCCAGGTTCAATGACCCCACAAATGCAGAAAATCTACTGCGTATTTATTATATTTTTTCTTGTTTCTGTGTCTTCCGTTCCTTTCCCATTATAAAATAAATGGCATTGCTTGTTTTACATGAGCAGAAACTAACACTTTACAGAACACCAATAAATATACAATATTTTCTCCTATTTTTATAGGAAACATTAAACCTCACTGTTTGCCATCGCCATGGTGAATCTCTCATTAATCTCTTACCTTTCTGTTTCAGTTTCAAAAAATAAGGTAGGATATCATTTCTACGTTGTTTTGAAAGTGCACAAAGCACTTTACAATAAATCTATCAAGAAGCTTCTCTGTTTCAGATCCTGAAAGTGAATGGTTCCTCTTATACCTTCTTCATCGTTTGTGCCCTGAAAAAACAGGGGGCAACAAAGGGGAAGGGAGGCTGGTACTCTCATGCCAAGGATGAAAGGAAAACTAGAGCGAAAAGGGACATTTTTCTTCAAGAGAAGTGTTGAGCACTATAAACAGTAGCACATTTGTGGATTTTGCACAATATAATGTTCATGATTGTAACTAAGGCACTTAAGGGGGCAACAGTACCATTCCTGATAAATCTTTCTTCAATCGCCTCTTCAAATATACTTTGCTTAACTCACATTTTAGCAATAGCAATAGCAATAGCAGTTAGACTTATATACTGCTTCATAGAGCTTTCAGCCCTCTCTAAGCGGTTTACAGAGTCGGCATATTGCCCCCAACAACAATCCAGGTCCTCATTTTACCCACCTCGGAAGGATGGAAGGCTGAGTCAACCCTGAGCCGGTGAGATTTGAACAGCCGAACTGCAGAACTGCAGTCAGCTGAAGTAGCCTGCAGTGCTGCATTTAACCACTGCGCCACCTCGGCTCTTGCATTTGTATCTAACAGAACCATGCCATAAACTGCTTATATTTATAATAATGAGAGTCCATTTTTGTTGTCGTTTTGATGTCTGTTTGTCTGTCTATGTCTTTTAATCATCATCTATTTTTAGAAAACACCATGCTTTATTGTTTCAATAATCTTTCATAAATATAAAAAATATAACAAAACATGTTCATAGAGTAAGAAATTCAGAAAATAAACATTCAACTTACAGTATATCCATAATTGTATGAACTTGGTCTTCTTGCTTTTATCAGATCAAACCAATTTGCTAATTCAAGGCACAGAACACACAAATAAATATGAACACATAACTGTAGTAGGAAAAGAAAGGAAGATCTCTTCTATAACCCATTTCCTTTCCAAAACTCCTTGTTTTGTTAGGTCCCAGTGCCTGTGTGTGATAAAGAGTGAGTAAACCAGAATTAATTTCAAAGAATTGCTATTAATAGATGCAACAACATATAAAATTACCAGGCAATAGTTGCTGTTGAGGCTAGAAGTAATAGACAGGGTTACATTAGTTGGAAGTAGCATACTGTTTTTTGGAAGATGGCTACAGTGATGGCTCAGTCTAATTTCTACTTAATATTGTTGTTGTTTTTTACATTGAAGGACAGCAACCTAAAGTAGCTTGGTACTCAAAACCAATAGTTCTCAGCTAATTATACAAAAACTAGATGGATCCAGAAGTCTAAGTGAATACAAGTTGCTGAAACTTTCTTTAAAATGCACCATGAATCATAATTTAACAAGTATAAAATGCATGTAAAATTTATAAATAAGACCGTTTTTAGGGGTCTTGGTTATATTGTGATATTGTTTTATGATAATTGTGTTTTATGCTTTTTATATTGTGATCTTCCTGGGATTACATATTTGAGATGGATAATTATGTAAATGAATAAATTTCACCTTTATCCGTTATCCCAATTCTCAGGACCTGATCCCAAAGAAAACAACAATCTCACTATCTAATCACACAGCAGACCAGTCCTGGATAACAGCAATATTAGGCTGATATTTTCAGACCTGACTCAAATCCTTACATTAAGAGACTTTCATCTGCACTGAACAGTTAGCCTAACTATACATTCATAAATATATAGAGAGAGAGGGAGGGAGGGAGGGAGAGAGGGAGAGAGAGGGAGAGGGAGGGAGGGAAGGAGGGAGAGAGAGAGAGAGAGAGAGAGAGAGAGAGAGAGAGAGAGAGAGAGAGAGAGAGAGAGAGAGAGAGAGAGAATGAGAGAGAGAGAGAGAATGAGAGAGAATGAGAATGAAATATTGATTCTTTGTTATATAAGGTGCTTATATATCCAGCTTGCAATCTGCAAATATAAGTGCAATTCTGGTTATCCACAGAAGTCCTTCCCTTCCCCCTGTGGATTGTTTGAAATATTATGAGATCCCAAAGTCTTCCGTTTTCCTGTTTTTAGACAAAACAAGTATGTTTCTGATTTTAGATTAGAGGTCAAGTATTAATTCAAACCAAGAATCCCAGAAAAAATAGTTGGAGTGAAGAAAGAATAGGAAATGGAAGCTATGTACAAAAAGAGAAACACTAGGTGTAAGTCTGTGACTTGCTCATAACTACAACTCAACAAGTAGCTCAGTGATCTCACTCTGAGCTTTGGTTTAAGTTATCCTATAATTCCTGTAAATTCTCTCTTAAATCTTCTTACATCTGGGGTCAATTCAAAATGTCCACCAAATGTATTCCCAACTTGTGTGCACCTTAGCTTGTCCAGTGTTAATATATTGGCTGCTGCCATGAGCCTTTGTGTTGTGCACTGTGGCATTAAGTTTATCAATCTGAAATATAGATCTCATCTTTTAATTTATAGTAGGAATTCCTAACATGTCATGCCTGGGTGATTATATACCACTGCTAGAATGTTATGAACTTCATCCGCTGAAGAGACAGAACAAGGTCAGACCTCATTTACCTCTGATTTCTTAATTGTAACTGTAACTGTGATTGCTGAACTTGACTAATATATTTCTTTAAATGAGCAGGATTCACATTTAATTAGGAATAATAATACTCTTGCTTTTCTGCTCACTGACCCTTTAGTTAATTGTGTGCAAGGTTCCGATTCTTTCAGAAATATGTCTTTTTGTCATTGTTTTGTGGTGTTCCAAAGTTTCCAGACTTTCCAACACTATGCATTGACCAAAGCCACAAGAGAAGTCAATATAGTCCTGAATTCCTGCAGCTCTCAGTATATCTGTACTTTGGGTATGGTGTCCTCCAACAATATTTACAGAAAGAATCCTTGGATTTATAATAATAATAAAAAATTAAAGTCTTCCCAAATATTGTTTCTCAGATATATTACATGCCATTAGATGTGTCAAGTAAAGTTCAAGAAAGATTTGGAGAAACCCTGCCAAAATTCATGCCTGAACATATTTATTAACAAAATATGTGCACACAACAAGTCTGTCTGAGAGATTAGTTTTCTAGACACTACATGATCTCTTGTAGAAACTCTCCAGTTGCTGATGGATTGGATTTTTGAAAATTTATGGCACAGAGATAAAAGAGTGGAAAATGAGTGACAAAAGCTAGAAAATCACTTGATTAAATTCAAGCAAGTAAGATCATAGGAAAATGTGAAAGTAAACAAACAAGGCAAGGATCTTTTAATACAGTTCCAGGATGTCACATTAATCCCCAAAGCATAATTTTGAGATAATGGGCATGAGCCTGGTCAGCTCCTGCATTGACTTTTTAAAAAAATTACCGCATGTTGAAACAAGTAAAAGGTAGGATTGTTGGCTAGGAGAAAGAATGGATTGAGAAGGTTTTCTTTTGATAATAGTTTGAAATCCCAATGCACCCAGATGACCCTTTCATAGCCTAGAGGTTTCTTGCTACTCAAGAAACAATAGCTGGTGCTATCACTTGTTGGTAACACTAATAAATGGTATTTTTTTCTCCTAGAGCAACTTGTAGAATTACATTCTACAATCCTCTATTAAAGCAGGAAAGAAAAAACTCATCCTTGCCAGGTAGTTCCTGAAATACCCTTTAGTGGTGGTCAACTTGATGTCTTCTGGAATACTTAACCTGCTGCTTCTATAGTCCTTTGCCATTGTCTTTGCAGACTGAGGCCTATGGAATTTGAAATGCAGAACATTGTATACCCATTTTAAATTCAGATGGAGTCCTGGCTCATTCATTTTTTCACCCTTTTCCCAAAGCAGCCTAACCACAAACCTGGCTATTGATTTTTTTTCTTCCAACTAAAATAAATTCATACGTAGTTAGAAATATTTTTAAAATCTATGGTGTATACTGTCTGCAATAGAAATCCCATTCTTCTTTTGCTAATTGGCTACATAAAATGTATCATTGTGAACACCCCCCCCCCTTTATTGTAAAATCAGAGCAGAAATGAGGGGGGGAACCTCACTTAAGGGCACTCAGGGTAATGAAATGATGCCGCCAGCCTATTTTCTCAAGGAAAGCAATTTAAAATGACATGATGTTAATGTAAGTCAATCCAGAAAGAAAAACAGCATATTCACCTGCAAACAATCCCTTGAGACTGGTCAACACTGTCTCACAAATTGCTCAGTGTTTAACTTGAAGTCCATTTGTTAATTTTGTAAACATTGCTGTTTCCATTTCACATTGACATGATATTGACAATATGACTCTAATCCTGCCAGGAAGGAAGTATTGGATTTCAGTCAGCTACAGGATGTTCCCCAATTCAACATTTACCTGAAAGGTCAAGGCGAAATGTTACTGCCTTAACAGCCACAGAATGGGCTTCAGGCTCCAGGTGAGTTGACATTTGCCAAAAGTTATGCAGAACCGCTTCGATCCTGGGGTATTCTTGAATCTACTTTATCTTACAGGCCAGCTTTTCTTTCCTTCCTTTGGAGACGACAATCTTATGATGTCAATTTTGGCAGAAATAATTTACCTTCTGTTTAGTGGTGATTTTGGATCATATCCTGATGCTTGCCATGATTTGGTGCTAGTTTCTTCTTCTCTTCATGAGAAAGGATATAATTCAATGAGAAAGATCTTGAATGCCGTCTTTGGCGTCTTGGGCAGCTCTGATAGCTGAAGCTTGGTGAACCATTGATTTCATCTGGCATTAGGTTTTCTCACATTTCTGTTTTAATTTGCAGGGTACAAATGCCTATAAGATGGCATAATTGACATCCTGATGTCAATTCAGTTCTTTTATATACTGGATTTTAATGTGGAATAGTCCTAATATATGGTTTACTTTGGAATTTTAAAGAGGATGTATTCTGTATTGCCATTCTTTCATGATGTTTAGTATAGGTGATATATCTAGACCCTTTATTACTTTTTAAATTGATTATTATATGTAAAACTGTTACAGACCTAACTGTGAAAGCTATAGAAAGGAACACTCACACTATCAAATAAAAGATAAAGACCATTTGCCTAGATTTTACTAGCAATGCAAACAGGGAATCAGTCTAGACAACTACCACTGCTGATGTTCGAAAGGGCAAATAAAACTAGCTTTGAATGCTAACCACCATGAATGGATAATGCGAACTTAAAACTATTTGTTTATTTATTTAATGTAATTTATAAGCAGCTGCTATCTCAAAAGACTTGAAGCAATGTACAAGAGCAACAGCAACACAAGCCAATGCAGAACAATAAATATAATACAATCAACACAAACCTCTAATATTATATCAATTACATCTCTGCTTCTACAACAGCCTGGCTCTTTTTAAAACCGCTGGAAGACTGTAATGGTGGAAACCACCCTTGTCAGGGGAGGAGAAGAGATAAGTTGTTCCAGAGAAGGAAGTCCCCACAGAGAATGCCCACGTCCTCTTCCTCTCAACAGTGAAAGAACTTCTCCAGGCATTTTTGTTTCTCGATTGGGCAGACAGAATCTATAAAAGAATCTATGCAGCCTTCTGGTTCTGGCTCTGTGCCATAGATCTACATCATTGGCTCCAATGAAGAAATAGCTCTGTGCAAATCTGGATGCATACACACTCATGCCTAAAGAATAGTATTTGTATTCTCAGACTGCCAAAGCAGCCTTTAGAGAGAGCTGCTCAAAAAGTTTACAGGGGCCAATAGCCTCCCATGCCTCTAAAAGAAGTAAAGTTGAATGTGTGCATTTTGTTTTATTTTCTATGTTGTGCTGTAGATCTGCTCTCTTATTGCTCGCTCCAAAACATTGCTGCATTTACTATTGTCAGCAATGCTGGTCCAAATATTTATTTTAAGGATCAGAACAAAAGGTGTCATTCCCATTATGACATAGTCTTGTAATTCATGTACTGTAAATTATTTACACCAGTTATTCTGATGCTGTTCTCTTGGGTTACACTGCTCTCCATGCTTCCAGGTCTTAAATAAACTAGATATTTTTCATAGACAAATGTAAGACTGGCATCAGGGAAGTATACCAGCAAGCATCTGTTGAAGCCTAAATTAATCTCCTGGCTCTTCTGCCTTACTGTCAATATCTTTTCTCCTGCCCACAGCAAGAACTTAAGTGTTGCAGGAGCGCTCTCTAATTACCTTGCAGTCTCCTGCTAGGTAATTGGGTGGATTATGGACAGAAAGCAATTGAATGGCAATAGCAAGGAGGAAGTAAGATTAATCTAGGAGAGGCTCCACCAAACCCCTCCCCCAACTTGCAGCTGGCATCAGAGAAAACATGTTCTTTCAAAGCAAGAGATGCACTTTCCAGCATCAAACAAACCAGGCAGAGCGCGGAACAGGAGCCCAATTGCTCAGACATCCGCTTCTTGGCAACCATCAAAGTGGATTACAGCACTTTGCCTCCAAAGCCTGACATGTGTATCCCCATTGATTTTTGAATATTTCCACTTCAAATGAGTTTCTCTTTTCTTACACAGGAATTAAAAGACTTCCCTGTTTGCGGAATGCAAATCGCTAGAGCAAATCTATCATCTGGACTCATTATATTCTGTCACTTTCACCTTGACCCTTCAGTGTGCTGTGAATCAACCCACTCCCCACTTTGCAATCCTCCCCAGGATATCATATGACTTATGTCACCTGGGCTCATCAGCTCACCTCACTGGTTTCACTGCTTAGGTGGCTTTGATGTGAGTGGCTTAGCCTCATACCAGACAACCCTCAACAAAAGCACACACACAGGTGTCTCCCTGGAAAGGAAGGAGGGATATAATAGCTGGTCTTTCAGACCATGGTCATTTTATTTATTTTGTTCAAAGCCATTCACAACTGTAATCACTGTCTTTGGGGACTTTCCTTTCTTGTTTTTCTAAAGCCCTTTTACAATAACCTTCCAGGTGCTTTTGTTCCTTTTGACATACATATGCTCTGTTTGACTGAAGCTGTCCATGTGAATCATCTGCCATATAATTTTCTTCCAATTATGAATTTGTTTCACTCTTTGAAGACGCTTAAAAAGATGACCTGCGAACACTGATTTTTAAAAACCTCCATTACAGCATTTTGTGGTTAGCATTAGTATCTAAAGTAACAGAACCTTCTCACCCTTTAGAGATAAATATATTAATTGTGCATTGTGCACAATTGTGCAAAATAAAATTCACCAAACTGTATCTTTATTTATCCTTTTCAAGTTGGAAACCATAGAATGTAACAAACTGGGAGGTTGGATTCCATCACTCCAACAAACTCAGTAGCTCCTATCTATTAAACTTAATTTCATAGAATTATAGGGCTGGAAAGGACCTTGGAGTTCTTCTAGTCCAGTGGTTCCCAAACTTGGCAACTTTAAGACTTGTGGACTTCAACTCTGTTCTGGCTGGAGAATTCTGGGAGTTGAAGTCCACAAGTCTTAAAGTTGCCAAGTTTGGGAACCACTGTTCTAGTCCATGGGTCCCCAACCCACAGTCTGTGGACTGGTACTGGGCTGCGGCATGCCAGAAACCAGGCTGCGCAAACAAGCGAAGCCCCAACACCAGGATGCTGGCAGCAAGCGAAACCATGGCCCCTCTAGTTCACAAAAAACCTCTCTCTGAAAGTGTTGATAAGTGATTTAAGCAAAAGTACATCATTTCGTTGATCGGTTTAATAAGAAAAAATAAATAAAACCTAGTGATAGACTGAAAAAGAAGGCAGAATCAGAGTAGGAAAGAATAGGTTATTATAGTTTTTAATCAATCAAGCTGTATCAATGAAGTCTTTGTATTGCACAGCAAAAAAATATATATCTTTAGATGTGTGTGAAATATCCTTGCTCAGGACAGGTCCTTAGAGCTAATAGCTCAGCCATCTGCTCTTCAGATGCATGCCACTCCTGGCTGGTTAACGCAGCCCAGGGAGGGTAGTCTGAGTGTTTGCAATGGTTAATTCTTGATTAAATGAGGGGGTTTGTATCTTAAATAGGCTTTGGTTTGCCCCCTTGGTTTGCCCCCTTCAAGAAGTCATCGCTGGACCTCACTATACTGGACAATTTTCATCCAGTATCTAACCTCCTCTGATTGAGAAAATGGTTGTGCAATAGCTTCAGAGGACTTTGGATGAGGTAAATTACCTGGATTCCTTTCAGTCAGGATTCAGACCTGAATATGGAACAGAAAAAGCATTGATTGGGGTTTTGGATGATCTCTGGTAAGAGCAGGATGGGGATTGTGCATCGATTCTTGCCCTTTAAAAAAAATTTCTCTGCAGTTCTAGGTCTATTCCAACTTTGATGCGATAACACTGGGATGGGATGGGATAACACTGCCCTAGAAAGGGCAATGTGGAGATCCTCATGGACGTACAATTCTTGCTCAATTCCTGTACCATTCCTAGTTTGAGGAGCTCTGCTTACTTTCATTCGTGCCCTATTTGGTTTGTTTTTCTTTAATGCACTCTACATGGGATTGCTCTTGAAGAGTGTCCAGATGCTTTAGCTGGTACAAAATGCTGCAGCAAGGGCAGTTATGTGTTCCCTAGAGTGGTACATGTTGCCCCACTGCTCCATGAACTGCATCCATTGCCCATTTGCTTCCAAGTCCAATCCAAGGTGCTGTTTTTGACCTTTAAAGCCCTTTAGGAATAGTTCTTCCTGATTACATCTGCCTGTCCCATCAGGTCTGGCAGAAAAAGCACCCTATATCTCCTCTCTACTGGGTAATTACATTTGACAGGATGTAGGAGGTGGGTCTTCTGGTATATTATACTTCTGGTATTCAACAGCAAACCACCAGATTATAGAGATGTAATTTTCTGCCTTAGGAAGATGAAGTTTCTGCAAGTCTTTTGTGCTCTCTGAGCTTAGTGGCCTGCTTGCAGATGTCTCATTACCCAACTACATAGCATCATCACACTGATGATGAAATAATGATGTCTTGGATAAGCCTGAAAGATCTATTTCATTTTCATTTTTTTAAAAAGAGCTAAACTAGAAGTCTCCCTAAAATAAAAAAGTGATTCAAATTCTGATCCAAAAGAATAGCATTATCCACATTATCTCCCCCCCCCCTTTGTCCTATTTTTCTTTGAATGAAAAATGTTTACTAGGTTTTCTAGATTTAATTATACTTAAAGCAGACTCAATAAAATGAATTAATTTTTGACTGGAATATTTAGAGCAAATCAAATCCATATGAATTAATGTCTTATCTAATTTAAATCACATTGATTTCAATGAATTAGCTAAATATGAAAATTCTGGGTGAAGTTTAGGTAAATAACACCTTCCAGGTATCCAAACCCTTAATGCTCAGGTCACAATATCTGTCAAAATGGTGGAGGCATTTTTCATATAGAATCTTAATTACCATTGATATAATAAACATTTTATATTGCCTTTTCCAAACTAAGTATTAACACGTAACAAGGTTGAATGAAACACATGGCCAATTAACTTCCTTGTTTTTATCAGTACAAGTCTCCCTGGTGTCTCAATGGAATTGTGCAGCAATAAAAAATAACACCTCTTACTCCCAAAAATAACAATAAAAAAATAACAAAACTATATTTTTGCAGGCCACAATTCTATTATTAGAAACTAGTTCTAGTGACATCAGCAGGACTTGCTCAAACCTTATAAGCTCAATGTAATATTTTTTCAACATTGATGAAAAGCGCTTTTCAGGCTTCCTCTATGTTTGATCTATTTATTTAAGTGCTTTTAATATATATGGATTCATAATGCTAAATGCCTAGAAATATATGAGATTATGGCAGAAACATAGCATTCTATAAATTTTTCATAGCATTCTATTCCCTATGCATATAAAAACCACAGCTCAGAAAAAGTGACTCTTATTATATACCATGAACTCTCAACAAATATGCCAAACATTAACATCATTCCTCAGAGAGTTCTCCTTGACAAACAATTTTAGGAAGGGCAAAGTTGTGGAATTTCCTTCTGCTAGCTCCAACCTATATCATAATGCTAAGCTCTTGTTATGGTAAAGGAAATATCTAGTCCTGCTCTCTGGATGAAACTTGATGTGTCATCAAAAATAAGACTGCTACAAAAATGGTGACTCCACCTTGAGCTCCTTCTCCTCTGTCTATGATCCGTTGCTATGAAAATATATGAGACGACGTCTCCATTTTTCTCCACCCTGTCTCATTATCCCCTGCCTTAGCAATAACAAGGAAAGGGAACTTGATCCATGGTCAGAAATGTTCTGCATTCATCATTATGCCTGGCTTTGTCTTCTATTGGGAAGTAATGTGAAAGAACAACTTTGATTTAAGATAAACCAGAATGTTCTATATTCTAAAGAGTCCGTTCTGTGGCTTCCATTATGGCGTGTCCCTTCTTCCCCACCCCACAAATACCAAGGCAAGGCTCTCTCCTTTGCCTCAATTTTAAATCTTTTTTGCTTTGCCTTTGAGATTCCCAGTGAGTTCATTTCCGCCATGGACTTCACAACAACTTCTGGTGCTAAGCAATTAATCAAAATGGGAAGGGGGCTTACTCCAGAAAGAGGTGCTTTTATACTTCAGATCTCTCCCTCTTTCATTGTTTCACATCTCCCCCTGCTCTAGCTCCTCTGGCCATCAATCCACACATGAAACATTTCTTCAAAGAAATGTTTTGACTAAAATATTCAATAAAATTTCAACAGGAGGTATTGCCTTTTGCAAAGAATTATTTTCTCACTCTGCTAAGGCAGAACAAGAGCAGTTTTGTTTCTAAGTCTTGAAGGTAAGGGTTAGTCTTGAAACCGCCAGCTATTTTTGAATGTTGAAAGAGATGATACAGTTATGCCTTCTCAAATCGGGAAATAGTAGAGTTGTTATTTGGATAAGACACCAGAGTTTAGCCAGAAACAGAAAAAAAGAACCTCAACAAGCATGACAAGTTATGAAGTCATACAATTCCTCCCATTTTAGATCCAGCAAAAAAGCAAAGCCACACAAATTGAATTGCCTCCACAGGCTAGTTTTAGTTACCGAACAAGGTCAGGTTACAGAGTAAACCTTACATAATTTTATGGAGGGCAGTTTCTTAATAATAATATTGTGGCTTTCCTGGTTATTAGAGGGAAATAATGGAGGGTAAGGGGTTCTGGCACCCATCTTAATGAAGGAATTCTTGGATGGAGTCTCCATATTAATGTTTGCTGCTAACAATTCTGATTGATTGTCCAATTTTTACCTTTAGGGATATGAACTATAATGTTTTCACCATAACCATTGGAATATATCTTCTTACAAATTAAATTAGTTTTGTTGAAAACCTGGAGTTTGGGTCTTAAGTTTGTGATGCTTTTGCTTGGACAGGATATCATGTTTTATGTTTCTATACCTGTGATATCCATCACAGGTCCATCAAAAGTATAATTGAGGAAATACATTTTTCTAGTACCAAAAGGTATTGCTTCTCTTGTCATCTACCTGGGCAGGGCTTCTGGATCTGGATTTATCAACAGTAGAAAGCAAATTTGGTGTATTGGTTAAGGCACCAGGCTAGAAGCCATGAGACCATGACTTCTAGTGCCAATTTTAATATAAAGCCAGCTAAGTGGCTTTAGGTCAATTGTTCATTCTCTCTCTCTCTCTCTCTCTCTCTCTCTCTCTCTCTCTCTCTCTCTCTCTCTCTCTCTCTCTCTCTCTCTCTCTCTCTCTCTCTCTCTCTCTCTCTCTCTCTCTCTCTTTCTCTCTCTTTCTCTCCCTCCCTCCCTCCCTCCCTCTCCCCTGGAAGACAGTGGACAAGCAGATACCACTGTGGAGAAGTGGCCCTACAAATAATCAAATCATGTGCCATGTAAGACTTTGTAAGCAATAACCAGCACTTTGAATTGCACCTGGAAGTCTATAAGGAACCAGTGCATCTAAAGAAGTAGTAATGGGCACAAATCCAAAGACTACAAAGACAATGATTTAATGTAGTTTAGGTTTGGTTTTTTTCATCCAATTAAGTTTTTTTTTTTAAAAAATCAAAAGCAACATTATAGAATACACACATTATGAACCACTGACATACCAAAAATGTGGGCTTTAAAAGTATTAGCTGGAGTTCTATTATTGTTTGATGACAGCTGCCAAAAATCTTCTTATATAATTACAAATGACATAAGCACAAAGCAATGAACAGTACATGAAAAATCTGGCAAGGTTAAGAAAGCAGGTGTTTCCTATGGCTTTCTAGTCAAGGGCACGCTACACCTGAGGAATCTATTAACAGTTTCTACAGACCAGGAAACATACGCAGCAATGAGGGACCTGCAGGTATAAAATACGGAAGAAAATGTGATCTGCAGCCAACTGTGCTGATATGCAATATAATTGTCTAAAGTCTTGAAATTGCTTTGAATGAAATGAGCTGAGCTACTGATTTATGTGCTTCTGGCTACTAAGGAGTAACAATGACTAATTTCAAATGCTTCTGTTTTGTGCTTCAGATTCTGAACACATTTCACCTGTTTCATTTCTACATATCTGAACACAAGCCTTAAGAGAAATTAAATTTATAGATCACATGTTATGTTAAACACCTAACCACTCATTCACAGAATCATGCACTTTAAAAGTTGAAAGGGACTTTGGAGATCATATATTCCAATCTCTTGACCAGTGTATGTCACAACTGAAGCAACTTTCATATATGCTAATCAAACTTCTGTTTAAACAAGGAAGAAGTCACAATTTCCCAATGCAGTCTGTTCAATTGTTGAACAGGTTTTGCTCTTGGGAATTGTTCTTGATGACCAACTAAAATTTACATCTTTGTAACTAGAATTCATTGTTTATTTTCCTATCTTCTTTTGTCTTGCTTTAGGTCCAGTGTCCTTGGGCCAGCCATTCGTTTTCCACACTTGGACAGAGGCAATGGCAAATCACTTCCAAAAAACTTCAAGGATTTGTCCAGAGAGTTCTCAGGATTCAACATTGACTTAAAGACACATATACCCCACACAAAAATCAATTTGGTGTAGTGGTTAAGACACCAGCAAATTTTCCAGGATGGGAGAAATGGTTATTCAGAGTTTATTTTCATTGTTCTTCTTCTTTTCTTCTACAGAAAAATAATAGCAATTCTAAATCTACTGCAAATGTCAAATGAATAACATATATGCTTTGTTGTTTCTTAGGTCTAGGACAATTTTATAAGTATTCCTTCATAAGTTGATTCACTATAAACAAAAAGGACATCCCAAACAATAATAAATTATATTAAATAGTAAAGAAGATATAAGCTATGTATTATAAATAGCATTAATTCAGTGATATCTTACAGCAAAGGAGGGTCTAAAATTATAAAATAAAATTCTAAATAAAATAAGTATATTTTTCCAATGGTGGTAGGCATACTGAAATTCATTATCCTTATATTCTGATGAACTTCACAAAATGTTCAAGTTCTCAATTGATTTCAAAATCCCTTTTCTTCAGAAATTAATTAATGCAGCAGTCACCTGGGGGGGGGTCTTCTTTGAATCAAGCCTTCCCTTTGAAACTTCACATAGCCATATTTTATCTATACACACAGAATCTCTCCCCACCTTTTACTACACTGATCTGGTTGGCCCATTGACCTACAAATGTTGCAGCCACTGCTGAATTTCTTAAGCATCTTGTTTCCATAAGATGTGGAAACCACAATGTCTTCTAAGTACTAAAATATGTTTGCATCTCTATATATGTGTTGCTATTTTCCAAGAATATTGTACATATTAGTACTTATGTTGTCCAAATACTGTGTATAAATATTTTCTCAATGGTTTGTTATCAGAGCTTGCTGTTTAACTGCCGGACGTTTCGTTACCTAGCTAGGTAACTGAACATCTTCAGCCAGGTTTTGGGCGAAGTGTCTTGTTTGTTTTCTTCTCTGTTTACATAGGTCCTGCATGGTGTTGTGATCAGTTGGTCATGTGACTGGTTGTTTGTGAGGTGTGATTCAGCTGGTGAGGAGGTGGTTGGTCCCAGTGTTGATTTGTCATTTGGATGGTCCATTTTCTTATAGGTTCATATGCTGGTTTCTAAATCGATGTGTTTGTTGGTGGATCCATTTGTGGATTTCCAGGATTCTATGAATTTGTGTGCATGGCATAGCTGATGACTTTGGCTTTGTCCCAGTCGAACCAGTGTTGTTCATTTTTGATGTGACTAGTGATCAGGCACTTCAGGTCATTCTGCTTAACTGCGATCTGGTGTTCATGAATTCTGGTTTCAATTGTAGTCCTGTTTGTCCAACATAGAATTGGTTGCAATTGTTGCAATTTATTTTGTATATTACATTGGTGCTGTCTTCTTCCATGTTCTGTCTTTGATCCTTGTTAGTTCTTGTCCAGGTGTAACTATGGGTTTGTGAGCTATTGTTATTCCTAGGGGTTGCAGTAGCCTGGCGACCACTTCCGATGTAAACAGGAAGCTCGGAAAACAAACCACTGCCAAAATCTACAACCCAAACTACGAATATTCTCTACTGCATATAAACATGATCATTTTGCCATTAGTGGGTTATTAACAGAACACGAACATATTGACATTTCAGTTCTTTATTAAAACTGATTCCAGGCTGTTGTTTCCTGTTTGTTCTCAATAATCCAACTGGGAGGTGACTAAAGCCCAAGTGACAAAAACAAGGCCTCCTGATCTAGAAATGGGTACAACTCAACCCTTAGGATTGAAATAGTGTTACAGAGATGAAGAATGAAATAGGCATGGAATTTACAGTTATATTTTGGTGGTTCAAGAAATCTAAACGTAACCACTTCAGAAATATTGGTTCCAAAGTTATATAATCAACAGGAATGTTATTTATTTATGGCTGACATTTCTTTACTGGGCCATTCAAGTGGCTCTGTGGAAAGTAGTACCAGAAAATAATAATACAAACCTGTAACATAGAAACCTGTGAGTAGTCTTTTTTTTTTTTTTTTTTGCATGACCCTGGTTTCATGTTGCCTCCAATGGCTGGATTTGCAGAGCTGCAGAGGGAATGACTTTGCTTTGCAGCAATGGAAAATCCTTCACAGGCATGCTTTCCTCTTACAGACTCTATCTTTCCAATCTGAACACAGCATGAACACTGACCCATATTCTTCTTTGTATACAGGCAACCTTCCAACAATTTTCTGGAAGCGCCAGGTTTGAAAAACAAGCAAAACTCAGTCTCTTCCTGAGCTTCTTATGCCACCTTTTAACAGCAGATTAAACTTGCGTATGGAAATAGCACTCAGGCAAAGGGGGGGGGGGATTCTACTGGCCAAGGAAAATTAAGGTAGATTCCTAATGTCCCAAATTGGGAGATTAAATGCTTTGTCTATTTTTTTTTTTTAAAAAAACCAAAGACTTGTTATTACAGTCATCTAGACACGCTCCATTCTAAAATACTACACTAGATCTAAAGTAATGTGTATGCTTGGAAAATGTAGCAGGTAATATATTTTCTGGGGTTTTATAGGCATAATTAGGAATGAAAGTGCTTTGGGCAATCCATATTGTAACATGATCATGGCTCTAATTTGGAACCCATCCAATATTTGAAAGCAATAATCCACCAGGACCATATATATGTGCATTGTACACAGACACACACATACAAATATTCTGATTTTACTTACTCTGAACTCTACTGGGAAAGCATTTTAGACGGGCATCAATAAATCACTAAACTAAATTAAAGTCTTCCAATATTTAATAGTGTGTGATTTTTGTGCACAAGTGAATAAATTACTATATAAGAACCAGCATAATTCATACAAAAACTGAAACTGAGAAATACTCTATGAAGAAATAATTACTAAAATGTGGCCTTACTTGACAGAAATATAGAAGAAGATAATATACATATTTTGAGCATTAGAAATGAAGTGTAAGCCAAATATGTACATAATTTACTCTGACAGGGTAAAGGTGTGTGTTAATTAAATTCACACCAACACTATTATATACACGTTGGGTAGTGAAGCTAATTTACAAAGATAATCTATGAGGGTCCATGTCAATGAAGCTGGTGAGTTTCCTGGATGTTGTTTCTATTAGCCAAGCAAACAGGAGAATCTTGGAGGCATCTGCTGTCTCTCAAGAATGGTTTCAAAGGAGTGGTGCACATGTAAATTTCTGGTGGGCTTTGAAGGTATCATCCACTTACGATCTACACAGCCATATGAATGATAGTAGCCAAAATGATGCTTCCTTGCTTTTCAGCCATGGAAAGAAGGAATTGTCCTTTGGTTAGAGCCAATCTGCTTTGTCTCATTCCCCAGAAGTGAATTAAGTATATTTAGAGAACAATGTAACCTTTTCCATCACTCATTACACCTCCAGTCAATTCTCAACCCACACAAGCAAAACCATTATGCACAGAATAAAAGTAAAGATTCTTTAAGCCCAACTTGACCTCATGTTGTCCATGTGGATTATATCGACAGGTTGATGTAATTTTCTTGGCAACAGCTCTGTATAGTTATGGTTTTCTATTGCTTTCTTCTTCCATATTTTTTTTCTATTTCTCAGACTAATCTGCAGTGGTGTTAAGTCTGCCCTGTCTTTTAAGATCAGCTGAAGTTGGCTATGTGCTACCTGATCATGGGTTTCATTGATCCATTTGTATGTGTTTATTTTCTCGGCTAACCATGGTATTCTCTAAACATGAATCCTAATTCAATCTATCGGATTGAGCTTTTATAAGTGGTTTAAAAAGAACATAGATAATTGGTTTTATGTGCTCTTAATCAGCCCTTAAAATGAATTAGAAGGTGATCTGTGATAAAATTCTCAACCATAACACGAGTAAGAAAAAACACAGGCCATAAATATAACCAGCTTCTTTATGAAACGCATTTGGTGAGACCTATTTCACTAGAAGCTGTGAATGCAATTTTGCCCATATGGTTCTGAAATCAAAATTATCTCCTTGTTTGTATGACTTACTGCCTGCTCCAAATCAATTTAAACTTAAACCAATAAGCATAAGTAAGTGATAGCTGTACTGAATAAATAGAGAGGTAGCAAACCCTCTAATTCAAAAGTGTTTAGTTTTGGAGCACAAGAAGTTAAACACTTTCTTGCAACACATTGTAAACATGTCAGTGTGTTTAACATTTTTAATGTGCTCTCTTCCCCTGCCACATGCATAAAAAATGAAACAGGTTAGATTGTTTAACTAGCAAATGGATATATGTGCTCATTCCTGGTAACAGATTTTAAACACTTTTGGGTGCATAAAATTATGATGAGCTTAAAATCTTACTATATCAGATTTTCTATGCTCTTAATCCAATGAATGATCAATGCATTCATTCTGATCATTATAATTTGGATTGATTCAGAATGTTTCTGAGAATATTTATACAAATATTACTTTTAGAAGAGAAATAATTCAAAACATGCAAAAATTACAATACCAGTACAGGATGTTGTTCAAGAAGACCTGATGCAGTCTTTTGGGGAAGTGAAGTAACTGTAGGCCAGTAGCTGGATGTGAGCTCTGTATGAAAGTTTACTTCCTTCATCATCTGTACCACCACAACCACCTCCCTAAAAAAAAGGAATATGAGATGAGATAGAAGGAGATGAGATGATGAGATGGTCCTAACTGGGGATCAATTTGCCTTTCTTTATGCTATCTGTCACATTGAATCTTTTCATTTAGAACATTTCTCAGATAACCTTCATTATTGTAGGGAGCCTTGGACAAAAGAATCATTAAACCTGGGAAAGAGAAAAAGCCTTAAGAAAGAAGCTAAGACTGTCACCCCCTCTTAATTCACTTGAGGAGAAGAAAACTCAGGCTTTTAAGGTTTTGTTAACCTATAACCTAGGGCCGCGGTGCCTCAGGGGCTAAGATGCTGAGCTTGTCAATCAGAAAGGTCGGCAGTTCGGCAGTTTGAATCGTTAGCACCACGTAATGGAGTGAGCTCCCGTTATTTGTCCCAGCTTCTGCCAACCTAGCCGTTCGAAAGCACGTAAAAATGCAAGTAGAAAAATAGGGACCACCTTGGTGGGAAGATTCCGTGTGCCTTTGGCATTTAGTCATGCTGGCCACATGACCACAGAAACATATTTGGACAGAGCTAGCTCTTCACCTTTGAAACAGAGATGAGCACCGCCCCCTAGAGTCGGGAATGACTAACACATATGTACAAGGGGAACCTTTACCTTTAACCTATAACCTATATCAACAAAGGACAGTTACAATCAGATTTATGGAGTCTGTTTCCTGACCTGGCCTATCTGACAATCACTGCATGGTATAAAATTCAACCATCACCACTGCCACCAACATTTTCACCATTTTGCATTCACTGCTTCAATACTCTCTTTGGAGATCAACATCACCTTTCTTTCTCTAGGGACACTTGACAGCTGAAATGAAAATGAGAAATGCTTGTCTAATCTATGGTATGAATACACTTGTTTGACTTCATTATATTGGTTTCCTTGTTTGTCATCTTATTCCATGTTGCACATAGCAAATTCTGCTCTGCTCTATAGCTTGTGGCAAAATGGCAGTTTCCTGGCAGCTCCAGCTCCTAGGACTGCATGTATTAGAATTGAAAACCCTCTATGCAGGGTTATGTTGGGGTGTACTATTGGGTCAGATGGCCAACTGTCTTCTCTGATAAAAGACAGTTTCATTAGGTTAAAAGTGTCTCAGGATCCCCAAAGGTGCAGCAATGTATGTCTAATCTAAATTTGCCAAGTATAAGAAATATCCTTTTTTTGTAGAACCTGATTTGGGAAAACAATATGTTCTACAATTGGAGAACAGATGTGGAAAAGCTTAATGCTAGATATGTTAAATTTCTGAATGCCATCTGCATTTTTATTGGCAGGCTGAAACTTCGAAGTGTCCACCTCCCCATTGCCTGTCTGCCTAAACAAGCACACTAGTTTATTATGCTTCTACTGTACAGATTTGCAATCTTTTGGTTTTTGTTTTTAATAGATCTTATCACCTGGGTTTGCCATTTTCCTACAGAATTTAAAGCCAAGATTTTGGCTGTTGCTATATTTTTTTAAAGAAAACAGAGAATTAAAAAGGATACAGATTTTCCAGTTGTGGTATTTATTTCAGATTTTTAAAATGTGTTCCTAAAATACATAGAATAAAAACATTCACTAGATTTATTATGAAACCTCTTGCCAAATCATAAAAATGAATATCTGGTAATCTGATACTAGGCTGATGTTTATTTACTCTTTAAAGCCAACTGAAATGCAGTTATCTGTCTAGTAGGGAGGGATAGTTAAAAATGTTGGATTTGGACCAAGAAGACTCAGAGTCAGGTCCACCTTCAGCTATAGAAATTCACTTTGTAGGTTTCTCTTAGGACAATCTACCTCAAAGATGGTTGTCTGGGAAAATTGGAGGAAGTAATGCCGCATAGTAAGATATATTGGTAATTCAATAAAGCAAATTGACATACTTTAAAGGTGACCATTTTAGTACAGTCTACTAATTCTTCTTTGAAAGTTAAGTGATGACATGTTAATATTACTCAAAAATGTATTAGTGTGAAATTCTGAAAGTTTTTGGATATCTCAAGATGTCTGCTTACAGGTTTCCTATGTCATAAGACAGCATGTCTTTTGCTGCAAGTTGTACCCTGATTCCCATTTCATATCCCAGTCCAAATGAAACTTGTACAGCTGGAAACTAAGAGTTGTCTTCTTCCCAAAGAGTCTGTCCATGTTCAGATGTTCAGATAGAGCTTTCAAACAACAAACACTTCGATCTAATTACCAAGGTTATTTTCAGCAGAACAGCCATGAATTTTAGATACTGGATGATTGGCAGCATTAGGACGACGAGAGGTTTACATTTACTTTGTTTAATTCAGAGGCATGCAATTCACAATCTATGTGTCATATATGGCTTCTTTTTCATTTGCAGTTCCTACATTTGATTGGGGAATGGGGTGAGCTTCCATAGCATCCTTAAAAATTGAGAACTTCTTTTCTATTTTTTAGGGCTTTTCTTTCCCAAAGGAGAAAAACTCTAAAAGTGTCAAAGAGTTTGTTGCAGAAAATCAATTCCAGAAAGCATGTATATAGATAACTGATTCAACTGGATTCATTAACTTCTTTATATACATATTAACACATGACGATAAATGCAGAATAACTATATAGGTTTTCTCCAATGTAGTGGTCGTTACAAGCAAACACAGGTAGCAGTACAGCAGAGAGGAGTTTTTAATTCAGAGCTCAGATCAGATAGAGTAATTTCAGTTTTGATTCTCAGCACAGATTCAGGTCTGTTTAAGCTCCAATTGGCTGACTTAGTTGCTATGCCTATTTATTGGCTGACCTTGTTACTATGTTTCTCCAAGTCATGAATATTCTAGCAAAAAGGCCTGAGAATTTCTACTGCTCCCATTCCAGTGGGATCACAAGACAGGTAATGTACCTGATATTCAGAGCTCGGTCATTACTAAACATCAAGGTTCCACAAGTTTCTTAAAGGCTTTCAGACATCAAAAGTCCTACCACATTTCTCCAAATGTGGTGAATAATTAATAGCTTTAGGGTTAGATACTGTGTTGAAGGATGCACTAACTGTTCATCACGGTTACTATTTGAATCTTAACATTCACTTTATCACTTTCACTACTGAAATTCCTACTGATCTAACATCAGTTGAATCTTTGAAGAGCAACATAACAAGGCAGGAGAAATGAGAGCTCAGTGGTGACTGGACTGAATTTGAAAGGGCTCTTGAAGATAGGTAAAGTCTCTTAGAATAGGCCTTATCCAGGAGAAGGAAGTACAGACAAAGTGCCTCATTCTCCTCATCTTTTGAAAAGGTATTCTGTAGAGTTGCCGCGTAACAAAGTGAGCTCCTGTTACTTGTCCCAGTTTCTGCCAACCTAGCAGTTCAAAAGCATGTAAAATGCAAGTAAAAAAATAGGGATCACCTTTGGTGGGAAGGTAACAGTGTTCTGTGTGCCTTTGACGTTTAGTCATGCCGGCCACGTGACCAGGGAGATGTCTTTGGACAGTGCTGGCTCTTCGGCTTTGAAATGAAGCACCACCCCCTAGAGTCGGGAACGACTAGCACATGTGTGCGAGGGGAACCTTTACCTTTACATTTTACAGTTGTTTTGTGGTAAGAAGACTGGCCAATAAATTTAATAAATAAATAAAATATATAGAACAGTTTCCCCTAGCCTTAGTATCCCTGGACTTGAGCATCATTAAACATTGTGGATCAGTCCCCAACATTTTCAACAATGGCTATCTGATATATGTTTAGGATGGATATGACTTCTTTACAATTAGGTCAGACTGGATCTTCAAAACTGGACCTTTAGGGTTGAGTGGTCAGGATTCTTCTAAAAAAATTTCAAACCCATCCAATAGATGAACAATTTAAACCTGCCAGCATTGATGCTGCTTACCTAGTTTGGTAATGAAACATCTGCAATCAAACCAAGCTCAGAGAGCACTGAGGATTCCACAACTTAAACCTTAAAAGACAAATGAATAGAGAGAAAATAGCTCTTAAAATGCTGCTTAAATTCAGCCTGAAAGCCATAGCGTGTGAAAAAAGAAAGAAAAACACACTGAGAAACAGTAAGTCAGCAAGAGCAGATGAAGGGGCAGCCTAGCTACCTGGCTGAGCTTCTGAAGAAAAAAAATCTTTGAAGTTATAGACCACCAATAAAAATGCAGCTGGTCTTCCAAACTCTAACGTCGCTACTGTTGTTTTTATGTTTCTGAGACTTAAGCAAAACATCGTGAATTTGTACATCCTATAGTTTATTTTGTTTTACCTTTTTTATGCAGTCAATAAACTAACCCAGCCCCTTTAAAGGAATAAAATATAGGGCTTATATTTATTAAAAATAATTCTTTATAAGTAAGTTTATTATTTGTATGAGATGCGTGTATGCCAAATACTATTCCTTCTCTCAAGTTAGCTATTTATCACTTATGACTTCTGTCCACCTTTACTGTCTATTCCAAATTACTTGATGAAAATAAATTAAAATAAACATGTCCTTCCTCATCTTCTTTATTCATACTTACATACTCAACACACTATTCCTTCTTGGGGGTAAATAACATTCAAACGAGGAAAAAAAGAAGATAGAAATAATAAACATTAAAGGCATGAGATAAGAAAAAAAGAAACATTATTCAGAGGACAGAGAGTTCCCTGAGGAGGACTAGAAGCATAAGGCTATCAAAATGAACTTTTCCCTAAGTGAGAAACCTAAGGTTTTTTGGGGGAAAGGATAGCAAAACAAAAGCAAAACTCCTAAAAAGAAGCTGAAGAATGGACCGCTCCAGGTACCTAAGACCAGGGACGTGCAGTCAGGGGAGGCAGATCCTCACCACTGCCATCATGAAAAGAAAAAAAAATGTAAAAGGAAAAAGACAAGAGCTGAGGTCAGGCTGAGCTAGTTTCTGCCAGAGTCACCGTGGATGACTCTGCTTAGTGCTTAACTGTTTAAAAAAGCCTCTTAAAAAGTGCCCTCTACAGGAGGAGGCAGGAGAACGATGTGACTCATCTAGTCTGACTTTAGGCATTTTATGATCACCCGAGCAGAGTTAAGCAAGGGTTAAAAGCCTAAAAATTCCTGATGTAGGTGAGGCACTGACCTCAGCTCTTGCCTTTTTCCTTTTACCTTTTTTTCCTTTTCATGATGACAGGCAAGAGCAGAGTTGAAATCCACTCTGAAACAGCTGGAAAAGGTATGTGTGGGTCGGAGGAGGGGGAGAAATTCAAACTTCATCCTCAAGTGTAGATCTCTCCCCAAGTGTAGTTTGATTGCAGGCAGAGCCACATTGCCTTTTCAAATACACACACACACACACACACACACACACACACACACACACACACACACACCTGGATAAAACTATATAAGACCAGTTTCACTGATTACAAGTTTGAAAAGGCAACGTGGCTCCGCCTGCAATCAAAGGCTCGGAGTGGCTCCCCTCCATCTTCTCTGCCTCTTCTCTCACCCCAGCCTGTGTTTGGGGAAGGCAGCACGGGAATGGGGGGTGGGTATGGCAGAGGAGCTGCTTTCAAGCTATTGGAAAATATATCAAATCCAACTTCTGTGTTTGTGTTTGTTTGAGAGAGATTGAGTGAGAGAGGGAAGGGGGTAGGAGAGATAGTCCAATCCAACTTTTCTGTGTGTGTGTGTGCCTGTTTGAGAGAGGGGGGAGGGAGGGAGAGAGGGAGGAAGGAGGGGGAGGGAGAAGAAAAAGAATGAAGGAAACTTTTTCGCAAAGGAGAAAAACAAATGCTGTTGCTTTAAATCAGAACTGAGCATGCCTGGCTGTGGAATTCTGGGAGTTGAAGTCCACAAGTCTAAAAAAAATTGAAACCTACCACTGCCTCACCAGCCATAAACCTCACCGCACGTCACTGCCTAAGACCAAGGAGACATATTAGATGAGTGAGTGATACAGAGGTGATATTCAGCAGGTTTTGACCAGTTCTGGAAAACCGTAGGGAAAATTTTGAGTAGTTTGGAGAACCGGTAATACCACCTCTGATTGGCACAGCCCCCATCTATTCTCTGCCTCCTGAGTCCCAGCTGAACGGGAGGAAATGGGGATTTTACAGTAACCTTCCCCTCGAGTGGAGAGGGAATGGAGATTTCACGGTATCTTTTCCCTGCCATGCCCACCAAGCCACGCCCACCAAGCCATGCCACATCCACCAAGCCATGCCCACAGAACCAGTAGTAGCAATAGCAATAGCACTTAGACTTATATACCGCTTCACAGTGCTTTTACAGCCCTCGCTAAGCGGTTTACAGAGTCAGCCTATTGCCCCCAACAATCTGGCTCCTCATTTTATCAACCTTGGAAGGATGGAAGGCTGAGTTAACCTTGAGCCTTGTGAGATTCAATCTGCCAAACTGCTGGCAGCCGGTGATCAGCAGATGTAGCCTACAGTACTGCACTCTAACCACTGTGCCACCATGGTAAAAGTAAAACAATTTGAATCCCACCACTGCAGTGATATTAATATGGGGATCGGGTAATCTGAGGGGGGGAATAATTGGACCTGAGTTAATAAAGCTATTCAAAAATGTTTAAAATAATGATCTGCAGTATCTTTAATTTCTTTTCTCCTTCTGGGGAAACCCTCCTAACCTCAGTCTCTTGTGCTAAGTTGAGGTAACCAAAGTGCCATGTTAATCAGAGACCCAGGAAGGAAAGAGTCCAATACAAGTTCCAAGATCAGACTGCTAAAGAAGGTTGTTTTAGGAACTAGAGGGAGAAAAGAAATGCTGTAATTATGCCTCACAATCGACCACTTATTATCCACTACCCTTTTATCACTATTCACACATTTTTACATTTATCCATCCATTTCCTATTAATAGTAAACTTCCTATTAAGGTACACACATTCATCTACTTGTTTGAGTTTGCTGCCACTTACATATAATCTGTAGTCATTCATTTTATTTTCCCTGTCAAACACAAACTACCCCAGTGTTTGATACATTATCACGTTATCAAAGACCAGCCTTTCCTCCTTGTTTCCATTATGCAGTCTACTAACATTCGCTTCAATTCATGAGGATCCTCAGCCAGCAACATGACATAATCTTCATACCACAGCACAGAACCTCTTATCATCCTTTTATCTATCACTAAATCCTTCATCATCAACAGTCAAACTGATAATGGATTTAGATTTATACATATGTATTTGTCGTATACCTATGAATAGAACACACACACACACACATATATATATATATGTGTGTGTGTGTGTGTGTGTGTGTGTGTTTTATTTGTGCTGATAAATAAATAAAGGGAGACTAGTATAGATCTATTTCAAGCTATTTAGCTCTCATCAGCTAGCCATACCCTTACTGGGATTCGAACCTGTGCTGTATATATATATATATGTGTGTGTGTCTGTGTGTCTCTGTGTGTGTGTGTTTGTGTGTTTGTGTGTGTGTGTTTGTGTGTGTGTGTGTGTGTGTGTGTGTGTGTTGTATTTGTGCTGATAAATAAATAAAGGCACAAATACAACACAAATGTAACAAAGGCAACAGTAAAAATATTGGGTTTCTGTCGTGATGGTCTCTTGTGACGAGCCGATAGACAGATAATGGAAGCAGTTAGCTTCCTCCCATAATTGGGGTATACCAGGGGTTGTGACACTATATATAACATATATAGTGTCACAACCCCTGGTTGTGACACATATAACAAGCAAAAAAATTTTCTAAGCAGATACTCATAACCATCATTATTCTTTATTCTTAGATCTCCTACCAATCACTTTGTCTATATATAGGTAGTCCTCAATTTACAACAATTCATTTAGTGACCATTCAAAGTTACAACGGTACTGAAAAAATATATTATTTAACATTTTCTCCTCTTACCTTCCAAGTCACAATTTTCTATACACCATGATCATCACCAGAAGGCACCATACATGTCTACCATTTCTTTGGCCAATTAACTTAATACTCTACTTTTTAATAAGATGAAGATGTAATAAGTTTTGTTATACCCTGCCACATACAACATCCTCTGGCAGGTGTCAGTCAGTTCTGGACATTTTAGCCATTATACTAGACGTGAAACCAAAACCTCATTCTATCCCAATTGTGATACACTATTCTGTGCAAACTAGGATTGTTAATTCAGATACTATTTTGCAATCCAACATTTGACAGATCTGGAAGCCATCTTTTACCTTTTGGGCTTCAGGCGTGCCACATTTTCTACTGGGAGAAAATGGGAGTAAGGATTATACAGAGTATTGGTGCTATGTATCCATAATAATCTCAAAAAGTCAAGGTCACTTCGCCCTGCAGCTGCAATGACATGACTGGGAGGTATCTCCAGTTCGGATGGTGCCAGATTGGATCACGTGATGCACATGTGGGTGCTGGGCAGGGACCTGAACTTTCTTTTGGATGAGGAAAACCTGGAAACTTTCAGATTCGGATTTTCCCAGATGTGCCAGTATGACATCTCTAATAAAATGAAACTTTGAGGAACTTCAAGCCTCAAAGTCTTCTTTCGTTAGGGGTGTTACTTGAAACTCTGACAACATATCCCATCAACTTGGAGGAACATATAGTGCAATAATATATAGTCTGGATATTTCCTTCATAATTGTATCATTTTGAAAATGTTTTAACAAATAATATTGGAGTGTATTAATGGTTTGTGTCAGTTTCATATCAAACTCAGCTCAACAGCATCATCTAATGCAGTATTTACTAATACAATACCTCTTACGTTCTCATGTAAAAGGAACCATTTGTAAAGAATTATGCCTGTTTATAGACCCAGCTTGGGAGAATAAAAATGTCTGCCTTTCTTTTTACTTTAATCTGTTCAAGTTTAACATTTCAGGGATGCCCACAGATCTAACAGAACACTTCCTGTTTTAACCAATAAATGTGTCAAATTATTTCTTGATTTAAAAGGATAAATCACAGTAGTTTCTTCAGTACAGATGGATTTCTATTTGTCACATTTTCCCCAGAATGTAGAAAAGTCTCCCCAATATCACTAATTTCTTAATATACTACTGCAATTCAACAAAAAATTAATTTAAATTTTAAAATGGAGGCAGAACGCTGTAAAGTTGTGATTATATAACTGTGGCTGGTCTGTCTTGTATTAAAAAAAAAACCCCATATGTAACTATTCCTACATCTTAAATACATTATTAATTCAGAAATGTTTTAAAACTATAAATCTCATTGTTTACCTTTTTCTAATCTAATTCCATTTTTGTGAAATGTGACATAGGATTTTGATCTTGTGGATGAAAAAAGGGAATTTCTAGCTGCAGTTCCAGAATGCCAGGTTAAAACAGTCTTTTTTTTAAAAAAGAAAAAGAAATGTACATGAACCTGGTTTAAATTTCTATACATATAGTCAAAACAATTTACCAAAACTGTTTCCCCAATTTACAAAACCTGAAAAACTTGTCAGGCATATTTGTTTTACAAGTCAGTTTAAGGTACTAATATCAGATTTATTAATGGCTTAAATCCTCCCCTAAAACTTGAAAAATGGTACCTTTCCCCTTCTTAGGTAAAGGTTCCCCTTGCATATATGTGCTAATCGTTCCTGATGCTAGGGAGTGGTGCTCATCTCCGTTTTAAAGCTGAAGAGCCAGCACTGTCCGAAGACGTCTCTGTGTTTATGTGGCTGGCATGACTAAATGCCGAAGGTACATGGAATGCTGTTACCTTCCCACCAAAGGTGGTTCCTATTTTTCTACTTGCATTTTTACATGCTTTCGAACTGCTAGGTTGGCAGAAGCTGGGACAAGTAATGGGAACTCCCCCTGTTACGCGGCACTGGGATTCGAACCGCTTAACTTTCTTTAGTTTCTATTTACTTACTTTCTAAGGAAAGAAAACCCAGAGGTAATTCTGGTGGATGGAAGGAATGGCACAGTTCTCATCTCTGAACTTTGAAAGAATTAATTATTGTACTGCAAATGTTGGTTTTATAAAAGAAATGGTCATACCTATTCAATATAATAAAATAGTGGACTTGTACCATATGGGCCATTTATCCAAATTATCTGTTAAACAACCAACTCCCCAGAGGCCGTTAGAATTAGGGGGCTGAATCAAATGGCTTGCCATACCAACTCTGTAATATTTGTAGAAAAGTGCATCTGTCGCACAGCTGGAGCAGCTGTGTTGGAAAATCAATCATTTTCTGGCAACTGAGCAACTGATTTTCCATCAATCACTACATGAGGCATTCTGTTTGCTTTATAGAACACATAAATTCTGCAAATGCAATAAGTGTGTTCAAACTGATGCAGCAAGAGATAAAAGGCAGCTTGAAAGCTACTATCAGAATTAATTTGAAAGATGGTGCATTTAGACGTACCTGAAATGCTTCATTACAATAATAAACAGATGAAGAGCTCAGACTTTTAGGGGAAGTGGGGTTGGTGCAGCAAATATAAGAAACAATAGTTCTTCTCCATTACAAGCATTTTGTGTTACATGACAATGTAACTTCTCATTCTCATAAACCAGTCATTCACAGAAAGGAACTTATTTCTGGGTAGACCAAGAACTCATAAATCCCATATCCTCACACAATCTCCTCCAACTCAGAGTCTAATAAATTATATTGGCCTATCTTTTCCCATCAGACTGCCCAGCAAATCTTACCATCCTGCTTTCAGGTGCTTTGGAAAATAGATTGATCCACCCTCTTCTTTGTGTCAGCCCCTTAGATTTTGGGAAATTGCTATCAGGTCACCCCTGGTCCTTCTCTTTGTGAGAATAGACACACCCACTTTTCACAACTGTTCATAATACAGTTTAGCCTTCAGTCCCCTAATCATTTTTGTTGCTCTACTTTACACTCTTTCTAGAGTCTCAACATCATTGTATCACAGTGAAAAAAACTAAATACAGTATTCCAAGTGTGGCTTTACCAATGAAGTATAGGTAAAGATAAAGGTTCTTCTTTCATATGTGTGCTAGTCATTCCCGACTCTAGGGGGCGGTGCTCATCTCTGTTTCAAAACCAAAGAGCCAGCGCTGCCCAAAGACATCTCCGTGGTCATGTGGCTGACATGACTAAACACCGAAGGCGCACAGAACATTGTTACATTCCCACCAAAGGTGGTTCCTATTTTTCTACTTGCATTTTTATGTGCTTTCAAACTGCTAGGTTGGCAGAAGCTGGGACAAGTAATGGGAGCTCACCCCGTTACATGGCACTGGGATTCGAACCGCTTAACCACCAACCTTTCTGATCAACAAGCTCAGTGTCTTAGCCACTGAGCCACTGCATCCTTCTAATATATGAAGTATAGAGCAGTAATAACACTTCACATATTTTTGATATTATTTCTTTGTTGATGCAACCTAGGACTGCAATGGCTTTTTTGACATTGGCACACCGCTGGCTCATTTTTAAGTGATTGCCCACTAGAACTCCAGGATCCCTCTCACTGTCACTGCTGTTGAGCCACAGATCACCCTATACCTGTTTATTTGATTTTTCTTGCCTAAGTGTAAAATCTTACTTTTGTCACCCCTGAATTGCCTTTTGCTGGATAGGGCCCAATGTTCAAATCTGCCAAGATCCTTTTGTTAAGGTATTGGCTATTCCTCCCAGCTTGGTGTCATCTGCAAATTTGATGAGTTCCCCTTCTATCCTTTCATTTATAAAGACTGTCTGCTATTCTTGGAATGACCTCAGATTCTGAAATTGGGATTTTTGTCCTCTGATCTGTCCTATCTCTGCTTTGGTAGATTGCTGATGGAATCAGCCTCAAGAGGCTTGTTTTCTGAATCTTGAGGCTGATATGCTGATGGTCTGCCCCACCTCTGACTCCTCCAAATCATGGGAGAGCATGATGAAACACCACACCGCAATAGGCAACCCCATAAACCAATCCTAGTCACTGTGACCTAAAGAAAGAAAAGCAGGGTCGTCTCCCCCCCCCCCCCTTGGAAACAGGCCACATGATTTTGAGTGCTCTGCTGGAAACGATGCTTCAAACTGTAGTGGCCACATTTCTAAGTCTTCAAAGCTCAAGAAAAAGAAAAAAAATGCATCCATTTCTTTCATTTGAACATTCCTTGTAGAGGTATCCATGAGTTGCATGTGTCAAAAAGTCAAGATGGTGGCCACAACCAATTATCAAAGCCCTGGCCTCTTTTACATACACCTTTTACATATTTGTCCCTCCCCTTGGACATTTATGAGTCAAAGTCTGCAAAGAGTAGGTGAAGCATTGTGGTCAAATGTACATGTGTGCCTAGAGGTGGGGCTTCAACTGCAATCTGTTACATCTTGAAGATTTTGCAGATGTTGCAGATTTTGACTCCCTCCTTCTGTAGATGTTCCTGATTTTAACATTAATCAGGGATCATATATTTCCCATCACAAAGGAAAACAATGAGTGAGACCATTTCTTTACTTTGACGCTTTTTGGGTTAGTAATATATGAAATAGTAATGGAATATTACTTTAATAGTATATTACATCTTTCTATTTTTTTTCTTTTTAAAGACTATTTAATTTTCAGGATTTTAATGTTTCAATGCTGGAAACTACCCAGAGTCATGTATGTGTGTGTATGTATGTATACACACACACACACACACACAGACTCTGGGTGGTTTCCAGCATTGAAACAAACAAACATACATACATACATACATACATACACACACACACACACACACACACACACACACACAAGCCAGGGCTGGGTTCCGACAGTCACTACTGCCGGTTTGCTCATGGCTGTGCTTTGCACGTGCACATATTTGATGTGTACTGCATGCACATGTGCAGTGCAATAAAAAATTTTCTGTGCATGCGCAGAAATGAAAAACAAGATGGTGGTGTCTATGGCGCTACCTGGAGAACCGGTTTGGGGGCGTGGCAAGCCTGGACCTAGGCCGCTAAACCTCTATTGGTTCAGCTACAAGCTGGAAACCATCCAGAGTCCTTTTGTTATATATTCACTATATATATATATATATAGTTCCTGCAACATTTTCATACTCTTCTTGTGCCTGCACTTGTTCAGGATTTAGAAGGCAAAAATATGTACCCCAAAAAAGCATTTAAAAAAACATTTTCTCATTTTCTTTTAATTACTGTTTTTTAACTGATTGATAAAATCCACTTGATTGAACAGTTGCATGTAATCAACAACTGGATTAATTTTGTTTATTATAGAGCTGTATGTTATAATTAAACAAGAGTAGATTCCAATTCTCCTATGGTAGAGATAGCTGTCAAAATGGCAAATTTGGAGATAGGTCATCCACAAGGATTGTGTCAAGAAAATCAAAATGGAACTGTGAATCTGCACCAAAGACACACATCTTTTTCACACACACCATGTATGACTGGCTAGCATGTTTCAATAGAGTTGGGCTTTGGTTGTACAGTCACAACCGTCACCATGACTTTTTGACACAGATGACCTCGTTGTGGATGGGGGGGGAGAGGAAGGGAGGCAAAGATGCACTACCTTTGCACGTGGTTTAAATATCCCTTGTGAAGCAATGGTTTATATACTGCTTAGATTCAATGTGTAGAAGATATTGATTTTTTATTTTGATGAAATGAATGAAAATTTACGCAACAAAGAATTGCTTAGTTTTTAAAGGATTTTTGCCCACCCCCTTGGGAATAAAGCTCTTCCCTTTGGACATGACACTTATTTCTATATCAAAGTAAGTGCAAACCTATATTCTGGATCAGAACTTAATCAATCCTCCATTCCAGCAAATCTGTTCTAAGAAAACATAGTGGAATCTTCCTATTCATTATTTTTTTAAAGGTGCAAAAATCATTAAGAGGTGTGAGCATTCTTCTAGAAAAATAATATCCCTAATTTAGCTTTTGACCCTTCCTTCCCTCCCCCCTCCTTCCATCTGTATAATTGTCAAATGTAGCTAAGGAAATAATTTGGAGATTTCTATGCTCACATGTGATTAAGCTCTGCAACCCTCTGCTGTGCATAGGTAAAGCTCTCCTCCTGTGGGACTCTGATTATCACATTATCTCAAAGATGTTGCATTTTTAATTTCTCTCCATTTCTTATAAACCTTGTTAATAAAGTCTGCACCCTGTGGAATCCCCTCTGCTCATTAGCTATGATCCACCCTCTGGCGACAAAAGTCTGTTTACATTAGAAAAGAGATGATAAAATATGCTTGTTGCAGTGAGCCATCCCCTCTGAGGATTATATCAGGAATCTCAAATCGTTCCTTCCCTTGGCTTTCAGCTGCTCTAGCATAGATTTCTTTCATTTCACTCACTCGGATTTTTAACAAACCACTACAACTCTCTCCAATCAATTTCTTAAATCACAGTTTAATTATTTAAACAGAGTGAGCTTTTGCTCTCCATCGAAATCACAATCTTTACCCCTCGTAGAACAACATTAAATCATTGTTTAATCCTTATTACTGCCCTAGGCTTCTCTTGCCTAGTGCTGCACTGCAGAAACTTAATTTCAATATTTACCACTTAGATCACTTAAGGGCTGTCAGCTTTAATAACATTTTATCAATTGGATACTTATATTATTCTCAGTTTCATAAAAAATAACAAGGCTGGGTTTTGCATTTCAATCATGGCTGGGCTACTCTGCTGACTGCTCAGGGACTTCATTAATGTCGGTCTATAACGTGAGTGTTTTTCTTAAGTAATACAGATAATGCGGTATTTGCTAAAGAGCAAATGAGTGTTGCTTTTTAGGTAGCACAATAGAAAAACACAAATGAAAAGCTGTGGCAAGCAAAGCAAGTACACAAATGTTCATTTTGGAAACATTTTTGTTGTGCACCCTTATTCGGGGGGGAAAGGCCATATATTCTGGATTGTTGTTGTTTTTTTTGCATTGTCCTTCTGATGTAATATGGCCTTCCATTGATGCATAAGAGACATTTCTAAGTTTGACAAGTATGCAGTTATTTGCCCTGAAATACTTGGAGAAAGGTCAAAAATTTAAATTGGTGCTATATTTAACAAGGAAAAACCTTCCTGTATTTGTCTTTGGGGCTAAGCCTACTCCAGGGTGTCCTTGAGAGAAAGTTACAGTAAAAGACTTCTCAATGTGAGCAGTGAGGACATCAAGTATTTTCTTTTTCAACAAACATTTTGTTTTTCTCCTAATCCAACCCCCTGCTGAGGCAGAAAACCTTATAATATTTCAGACAAATGGTTGTCCAATATCTGTTTTAAAACTTCCAGTGTTGGAGCACCCACAATGCCTGTAGGCAAGTTGTTCCACTGATTAATTGTTCTAACTGTCAGGAAATTTCTCCTAGGTTTCTTCTTCTAGGCTGCTTCTTTCCTTGATTAGTTTTCATCCATTACTTCTTGTCCCCTTCAGGTCCTTTGGAAAATAGGGTAACTCCCTCTTCTTTGTGGCAACTCTGTAGGTTTTGGAATGCTGCTATCATGTCATCCCTAGTGCTTCTTTTCGTTAAAATAGACATACCCAATTCCATCAACAGTTCTTTATATGTTTTAGCCTCCAGTCCCCTAATCACCTTTGTTCCTCTTCTTTATACTCTTTATAGAGTCTTTTGTAATTTGGCAACCCAACTTTTTCTGTACATGTTTAGTTTTTTATGTTAATTTTTGTTTCCAGAAAACTTTAATTCTTTTTAATAATCTGTGGTTTGTAGTTGCATAATAGTGTTGTATCATCTGCATATTTCTATTTACATTGTTCACCTTGAATTTTAGTACCTGACATTTGTTTGTTCTTTCTAATCTTGCCTGTTAATATTTCTAAAGCAATCATAAATAGCAAAAGAGAGATTGGACTTCCTTGTCCAGTATTTTGGTTACAGAAAAGTTTGCAGTTAGCTGTGACGTTTGCTGTTGATACATGTTTTTCTACCCGTGTTTTCTATTAACCTCCAGCATTCATTTTATTTCATACTGCTAGTAAAAATGGCCCTGCCATGTTGTTAAAAGCAATCAGATTTAACAAGATTAGCACTGCTTTTTTTCCTTATTAATATATTCTAACGTGTTTATAGTATTATAATTCTGTGGTTATCCTCCATTCTTCTCTTGTGAATATAATTTCTTTGATCTACATGAATTATTTCTGCAAACAGTTCCTTAAATGTTAGCTAATACTGTCAGGAAAATTTTATAGGGAACTTTCAATAAAGAAAGTGGTCTAAATCACTGAAGTTTTTCTGGATCATTCCCTTCTTGTTGAATTAAGCTAAAGCTTCTTCCCATGTTTGTGGTACTGCTTTGATTTATTTTTAATCCATTGTTTTTGTCAATGATTCCACCACTACTTCTTCTAACCCTTGGTAATATTGTACTGTCAGCCTTCTTGGGCCTGTTGGCTTTCCAATTTTATTTTATTTTTAATTATTTATTTAGTTATTTAATGATTATGGGTTTACTTTGTATTTATCTGTGCTATTCATTAAATTTTATAAATGCTGAACCTTCAATACATTTTTTCAAACATGTTTTTCCAATATTAGACATAGCATATTTCTTGAAAAACATTATAGGTTTTTATGATTTCCAGTTTTGGGTACAGAAACTTGTTTCCTTTCTTTTTTTTTTTTTTTTTTTTGCTGTCCATCCTTTTTCTTTTCTAACCTGATATGCCCAAAATTTCCCTCATTCATTTGCATTCTCAAAATGATTTTGTTCAAAAATTTTACAATATCTACTTTTGGAGTTCTTCATGTCAATTAATCTAGTTGTGGTTTAATTTTAGTCAATTCTTTCTAGGTTTGTCTTTTTGGATTAATTATATGTATTTAAGGGACATGGTGATTTGTGGCTAAGACACTGAGCTTGTTGATCAGAAAGGTCGGCAGTTTGGCGGTTCAAATTCCTAGCACCGCGTAACGGAGTGAGCTCCTGTTACTTGTTCCAGCTTCTGCCAACCTAGCAGTTCGAAAGCATGTGAAAATGCAAGTAGAAAAATAGGAATCACCTTTGGTGGGAAGGTAACAATGTTCCATGTGCCTTCAGCATTTACTCATGCCGGCCACATGACCACGGAGATGTCTTTGGATAATGCTGGCTCTTCAGCTTTGAAACGGAGATGAGCATTGCCCCCTAGAGTTGGGAACGACTAGCATATATGTGTGAGAGGAACCTTTACCTTTATATGTGTTTATTCTAACTGATGAAGTTTTTCTCCCAGTTGTGCTTTTCATCTATTGTTTCCTTTTTTTTCTGTTCGCTACAAGATATATGAATTTGCCTCTCAGGAAAGCTTTGCAGTTGCCTCTGGCTTCCTAGTATTATCTTTAAAATTAATTCCTCTATGCATTGTTTAACCAGTTCTCAGATACGAACCCACATGATCAGACCAAAAATGAAATCAATTAAGGGCATATCATCTCCTGCTATAAATTCCATGTTCTCCAAATAGCATGGCCGTTGATCAGAAGGATGCCCATATATTCAGTGGTATATAAGTCTAACTGCTATTCATACTAATCAGCTGGAATGACTTAGCATGCCATGTCAACCCATTTATTACTTTACTTTTTGGAAAGCATTTTTTTCTCCCTCCCAACAGCAGTTCAGTTATCATAAGTACCTGATATGTGCAGTTCTATAGCTACAGAGGACATGCTTGACAAAGGCTATCATAGGACTTAAAAGTAGTAGTCCTCAGTACTGGTACCAGAGTGGGATCCATTAGAGGCAAACTCATCATTAAGACTCTTGAGTTAGTTTCAGTGGTGGGTTGCCAATTTTTTTACTACCGGCTCGGGCGCACTCCTGTGCGTGCTCATGAGCGTTTACAACACTTCTGCGCATGCGCAGAAGTGTCTGAGCGAGTGGGCAGAGCTCCCACCACTGCTACTACTGGTTCGCCCGATCCAGGCCGAACTGGAAGCAACCCATCTCTGGTTAGTTTCCTAAAATAGAGTTCACATACTTTTTCTAAGTTCTTACTCCCAGGCTTCTAAGAGACCTCAAAGAAAAGAAGAAAAAGAAGAAGAAAAGCACTGATAAAATCTCCAAAATTAGACATCTTTCTCCAATGCATTACATGCTTCTAACTTTGCAAAAGAGTCTAAAGTTCACCCAGCCTTTTTCAGCCAAGACTGATAGGAATGGCACTGAGTTTTATGATTATGAATCATACTTTGACACCAAAGTGCCTGTCCTACCTCTCCAGAAACTAACGGCAAGCCACCTTCAATACATCTCCTCTTCTTAATGTAATACTCTCAAAAGGGCATAATTAGGCCAGAGGGAATTTCTTCTCAAATTGTGAATTTCCTCAGTAACACCTAAGGATGAAGGCAAGCTAATACAATGAGGGAATATGGGATTAATTTTGAGATTGTCTGATTAATGGACTGCTGCCCATCAATAATTGACTTAGGTTTTCCCCATGGTGCCATCTTTATTGGAATCTGGCAAGTGCATCTGCCTACAGAGTCTCAATCAGTCTCTTGCAGGGAGGATCTTTGGAGAAGTCACAATTGTGAAGCTCATGGGGGCAAATGCTAACACAAAGCAATATAGAGTCAGGCATATAAACTGGAACAATCCATTGACAGCATTTCCGTTGCTCCCTGAGCAATGCTCTGCATGGAAGTGTTAGTGAAATCCCGACTTTGCAACTATTTTTCCTTACATAAATTGATGTCAGAAAAATGATTTAAGGGCATCTGGTTAAATTGCACCAAGGCCATATTCAGAATTCTGGACATTCTTCTTCTCCCATAGAAAGAAACTTTATTCCCATGGTGTTAAAAAACATTAAGCATGCAACAGATAAACCTTGCAACTAGCCATGAAACTAATCAGAGTATAAAAGGAAAATGAATCAGCAAGCAAAATAATTAATGAACATCTTTGCTTAAGCAATAATTGGAACCTTGGAAAACCCAAGGAGTTGACAAATTCTTTTCTAAGGCTTTCTGGCCTTAGATAGAGATTTAGGATCCAATTCACTGCCTTCCTGCTCCACCTGAAAAAAAAATCTACTAAACTCTGTTGGGCAGCTTGGATTGATTTCCCTTTCAGCCCTTCCTAAACCATTCACATGTTCATTTTCCAGATTTTATCTAAGGAATGATGGGATTACAAATAAACCCCAGGCACTATTTCTTAACAGCTAATGAATTTCTATGTTCATTGATTAATATTTATGGTTATAATGCTATGGATGTTGGTTGGGATTTACTCTCTTCAAAGCTAGGGTGCTGTGTTCTTTGTCAACTTGAAGTTCTTTACAAGTGTTTTTAGAATATATTTGAATTCATAGCAAAGCTGTAGACAAGACAGAAAGTTAATCAATTAATCAACCAATTGGAATAAAGATGGAAGGGACCTTGGGGGTTTTCTTGTCCAACCCTCTGTTTAAGCAGGAGACCCTACACAATTTCACATAGGTGGATGTTCAGTAGGAAGAAAGGAAAAAAATGTACAAAAACTGTACATAAATCTACTGTACAAAAGACACTAGTTTTATGCCAATAAATATTGTTGTTCCCATAAATAGACTCTAAGCAGTTAGTACTCTCCTACTGTGGCTGAGAAATTATTTTAATCACCATGCCTGGAAGATAAGAGGACCAGCAGAGTTTGAGTGGTTCCTGAGCCATGTTAACCTCACCCATTGCTGTCTGGAAGAGCATCCACCCAATTTTATTTGAGACAAGAGGAAGAGTGAAAGTAGGACACTAAATAGCTTCAAAACCAGGACTCTTTTCCAAATAGAGGTACTGGAAGAGGTTTCAGAGGAAAATTTTCTCCATTTGAAGCCTATTAGCTATCTGGAAAATTAAATTGGCAGCAACTGTGTGCTTTTAATAGAAATTATCTTTTTCAAAGTGGCAGGATAAGAGTGCCATGCTTAAGGTAAGGCAAACCACTCAAGTTTATTTCCTCTGCATCCTTTCTACACTGGACAGTTTAGACACAAGGAAATTCCTACCTAGAGATAAGGCAAACAAGCTGTAAAAGACTTTACAGTACTTTGAACGGGTCTGCCTTGTGGCAACCAGTACAGCTCCTACAAAACAGATAATATTCGACTGAACTTATTAGAACTAGGAAGGTGGAGATGATGTAAGTCGAATCTCTTCTTCTATTAGATCTGATTGATGCTATCTGATCTTCTGACAGATTTAACAAGAGGATTGGCTACACTATTTCCCTCATTTCTTGTTGCACATTATCCAAAAGGACAGGCAATGTGGCTTCTACCAAGAAGCCGGGCTTGAACCAAGCTTCCAGAATAGAGCTGGAAGGAACCTTGGGGAATTTCTAGTCCAACTTCTTGCTCAAGCAGGAGACCAAACAAGTGATTGTCCAGTCTCTTCTTAAAATCTCCAGTGATGAAACATCTACAACGTCTGAATGTAAGCAGTTCCTCTGGTTAATTGTTCTCACTATTAGGCTGTTTCTCCTTAATTCCAGTTTGCTTTTCTCCTTGAGTAGTTTTCATCCATTGTTTCTTGTCCTGCCCTCTGGTGCTCTGGATAATAAGTTGACGCCTTGCTCTTTGTGGCAACCCTTTAAATACTGAAATACTGCTATGATATCACTCCTGGTCCTTCTTTTCTCTAGACTAGCAACCATTTTTCATATGTTTTAGTCTCCAGGCCCTTAATCATCTTAGTTGCTCTTCTTTGTACTTTTTCCAAAGCCTCAACATCTTTTTAGTAATGTGATGACCAAAACTGGATCCTGTATTCCAGGTGTGGCCTTTCTAAGTCTTTATAAAGTGGTACAAATATTTCACATGATTTTGATTCTATGCCTTCTAAGCATTTTTGTTGCTGCTGATGCACACTGCTGGGTCATATTTAAGCGATCGTCCATTAGGACTCCAAGGTTCCTCTCACAGTTACTGTTTTTGAGCCTTGTTTTGCCTAATCTGCATTTTTACCTTTGGTTTTCCGTGCCTAAGTATAAAACCTTGCTTTTTTCCACATTAAATTTCATTTAATGTGAATTTGAACTCAACTGAAAAGAATCTGAAGAATCCATCTCATCTAGAGCTTCAGAAGCTGGAGTTCAGTCTCAACCACATTGTCTAAAATAGTATTTTAGGACAAAGAGAAAAAAGTCTCCCCATCCGTTGGGGGTTGCAGGCGGTACGCCCCGGTACGGGTGTACCAGAGCCTACTCGGAGCACCGGGTACTGTTCCTGTACAGTGCTCTGGAGGGCCTGCCTGCCCGTCCGTGCTCTTTACCTGTCTTTAAACCCTTTGGCACTTCTGTGCACGTGCATGGCGTATACAGCACATGTGCAATGCTCTGCCGAGCAGCTGGAGCATCATGGAGGCTTGCGGAGGCGTTGCTGGATGGTAAGATGCAAGTGCGCGCTGAGCACATTCATGTGGAGGATGCTGGGCCCCGTTGCAACCGTACCAGTTACAACGGGTCCAGAACCCACCACTGCTCCCCATAGTTCTACTGCAACAGAGAATGGTGAGCTGCACGCAGAACAAGCTGGAGCTGGGCTGTACTAGAGGAGGTAGAATTGCTCTTGTGGGATTGCTCAGTTAGAGAATTCCTAGTTAACCTGACTAATATAAAAAAGCTACACAGGTTTGGTTGGGAGATGACCAGGAAATTCCAGGGTTCCAGGTTGTGGTGGGAAGTCAGAGGGAAGGCAAATCTCTTCTGCACTGTTGTAAAGAAAACAATATGGGAATATCCATAATGCTGAACTTAATTTCAATAGATTGTCCTTTCACTCCTAATAGAAAGTCCAGTGCCATCTCCAGTTGAAGGAAATGTTTTTCATAATTTTTGCCACATTGTTCCTTTCATTTGAATTGTTCTGTAATGAAACAAAGATGCACGGAATGTAGTCAGGGAATAGACCAGATTCCTTTTCTCTAACATAAACTATTTTAATCTGTATTGGAATTCCCTGGGCTTCATTTGGTTCTTTAAATTTGGAGATCTGATCAGAAATGAGAAGATAAGGAGTGCTGCTGGATCAAAGCATCCATCTAGACCTTCAGCTAGTTCATGTATTTGTTAACCATAACCAGATGCCTTCAGGATGAAATATTATAAGCAGGACATAAAAGAAAATGGCTCCTCCATCTGTTAGCTTGCTTTGTTTCACTTGCTTCTTCATTTGCTTAAAAGATTTGTATTATTTTTTTCAGTCTTCGTAAGTAAAAATTACAAATAGTAATTGTATCTTATTTTTTAAAAAAAGACATCACACAAAAGGAAAAGGAGAAGAGGAGAGAAAAGGAAAACAAAACTGATTTGCATGCATAGACTTCTAATATGTAAATAATAATAAATAGCCAGTGGATGTACTACAAAACTCAAAGAGCTTTACGCCTAGGATGCTGTGACTGATTGTTAAGACTCTTCTGCCAGAGAAAAGCCAAATCAAAGCTCTGAGTATATCACTTGTAACATTTTCTTCCTCTACTGTTTTCAGATGTGTACAGATACCTCATCTTAGTTTTAAACCTACTACAAGATTCCTAGGTACCAAACTTTATTTAATGTAACCCTTAATCCTAGAGAGAGGTTGGTGGGGCTCCTGTGGTCCATTTCCCACACATTAGTCTTCATCTTCCCCCTGCAATCTTCCCAGCAACTCCATACAATTCCTACTCCAGCTACTCTCTCTCTGATTTAAATGTAATCCATTCTACTACTGCTATTTTTGTTACCTTAATCTCAAACTAAATGCTTCCTAAAATGGAAATAGAAGCTGGCTAAAACTGCCTATAGATAAGGATAAAAGCAAATCAAATAGCAACTTTAAAACTCATGGAACCATTCTTTTTGGTCAAACTGTGTGTGGGTCTTCTACAGGTCCAAGTTAAAAAGAAATCTTGAAAGTTCTTCTTTTCACCTGAAGAAATTAAGACGTCTTCTTAGACAAAGAAAGAGAGAGCAGACAGCAAAGAGAACTGTCTCTGGTTTCTCCACCAGAGCTAAGATACAGGTAGTCCTCGACTTGCAATGTTTAGTTCATTTAGTGACTGAAGTTACAGCGACACTGAAAAAGTGACCTATGTCCATGATCATATGTTCAAAATTCAGATGCCTGGCAACTAGTTTATATTTATGACCATTGTGGTGTCCCAAGGTCATGTGATCCCCTTTTGTGACCGTCTGACCAGCAGAGTCAATGAGGAAGCCAGATTCACTTAATAACCAGGTTACTAACTTATCAACTGCAAGGGATTCACGCAACAACCGTGGCAAGAAAGTTTGTAAAATGGGGCAAAACTCACTTAACAAATGTCTCACTTAACAATAGAAATTTTGGTCTCAATTCTGGTCATAAGTGGAAGACTACATGCATAAATGAAGCCGGGCGGGGGGGGGCTGGTTCCTGCCAGTTCTAACCTCTTCTATAGAAGAGGTTCCACAAATCTACAGTGCCGTTTAGAACCGGTTCCAGCTTCCTCCCCCCGCCCGTCCACACATCTTCAAAATGAAGAGTGAGAGGAGGATTTCCGGGAGTTGAAGTCCACAAGTCTTAAAGCTGTCAAGTTTGAACACCCCTGGATTTTTTTCTAAAGGGTTATGGGTGCAAGGGTCTTGTAACCTGACAGCTTTAAGACTTGCGTGCTTCAAATGCCAGAGTTTCTTAGCCAACATTTTGGTTGCTAAGCAAGAGCGTTGTTAAGTGAGTTTCACCACATTTTACAAGTTGGCCAAGCCCACCAAGTCACATGGCCAGCAAGCCACTCCCACCCAGTCACATGACCAACAAGCCACTTCCACAAAGCAGGCCACACCTACAGAAGAGGTTCTAAAATTTTTTGAAACCCACCATTGATATTAAGGAATGTAGAGTGAGATGCTTTCCTAGATTTTTTATTTTTCATTGATTCTTAAGAACCATTATTTTTCCTAAGATGCTGTCTTTACATTGGGCCATTCCATTCCACTTCTGTTTTTAGACTACAATCTCTGAAAAATCTGTTATCACCTTGATTTCTGCTGACATCAAAACACATAGACAATTAGCAAAACACATCGTTTAATGGGTGTGCTATCTCAAGTACTGAAGTGACAAAATCACCTTACCTCAATTGTAGACAAAAGGACAAATGTACAATTACAATGATGCACACCTCTATCCCTCTCTAATACATTGAACACTGTGGTACATTTTTCTGGTCAAGGGTCAAAAAAAATCTGAGTGGTGCCTATAAGGGAGGATTTACACAGTTATCAAGCTACCCTTATCTTTCAAAGACTTAATAGGAGGATTGAAGCCTGGAAATTTGGAGCTGAGGTAAAGCAGGAGTTCCTGAAAATCAGAAAATAGACAGTCCATATACCCCAGTGCATTTTGAATAAGCTATAGCTCACTTTAAACCAAAGCAACATCTTTGGACCATAGACATCTGGAGATGGTTTCATACTAGCACATAGTCCTCATGGGAAAATCCCTTAGGCAACAAGATGATTAGAAGTCATATAAAGGTGAAGACAACTTAATGACTAAGAACAATGATGGCTGTATGTTAAATTTAGATTCAGAGGTTTCAAATCTTTGACTGGCAAATCATGGGGAGCAAGGGTGATTCAGATTCTGCTTGTGCATTAGCTCTTCCCTACACAGAGTGCAAGGTGTTCACATCATTTGGCAAATGTTACTTGGCAAGGAGAAGCAGAGAGATGTAGTCAGAAATATCAGTGTGTGTCATAGCTAGCCTGCTGGGTTCAGATGCAATAACGTGTCATTGCTAGCCATGAAGAAGGACACCACTTCAGTCTTGTTTATACTGTATGGAATTGAGAATGTGCCCTTGCCTTTGTCTCAATTGGAACAAAACAATATGAGCCAAGCTTGCATTTCCCAAGGGCATCTGTTTTATTGGAAAAAAAACCTGCTAGCACAATTGCCCTTGAATTTTCAGAGCTTGAGAAAAACATGGTGAAAGCAGTAATAATTAGGCTGTGATGACAGGAACCTGAAAAGTACAGTATCTACAAGGAAACGTGACTTTGGAGATAACAGAAGGTCTGATTCCAAACCTTTAGGCAGGAAGAAAACAAGGTGCTTGCTATGGGATGGTAACAGGACAAAGAAATCAAATTGATTTTCTGAAAGTGTGAGATCTGTTCTTTGATTGGCACATTGCCCTTGCCCTTTTGCCAGGAGGAAAGTTTGTTAAAAGATGAAATGCAGGCAATATGAGTGAGCTGTGAGAGCTAACAAAGTTTGGGACAAATCGTATGAATTGGTCTTCTAATGTAATGGAGACCAAAAAGGAAAGATCTTTAGGGTCTCCAAATTCTTGTCTGGCTTGAACTGAACCATTCTTTCTCTCTCGCTTTACATCATATGCCATATACTGATTTTGTCATTTTCTTCTTTCTTCTATACAAATTATAGAAAAGGCATGAAATAGGGAACCAAACTAAATTAAAGCATGAGACAAGAAAAAGAAAATATTTTTATTTTATTTTTTAAATTTATAGCCTGCCCATTTTGCAGTGTGAGGCAACTAATAGCTAAATATAGTTGAGATTAAACCATTTATGATAGCTTTCCACACCTTGTAAACCAGACATATTTTGATCATGTCCATTCATCACTTTTGTTCTTTACACTTCCTATCTCTCCCTTGCTGAGAATGATATTTGCCATCAGGTTCCATAAACCAAGAATAGCAATAGCATCTAGACGTATATACTGCTACTTAATGCTTAGTTCCCCCAACGATTTGGGTCTTCATTTTATCAACCTAAGAAGGATGGAAGGTTGACTCATCCTTGAGCCCCGTCAGGATCCAATTCCAGCCTCTGGGCCAAGTTTGTCTACAATACAGCGCTTTAAGCATTGCACCATCAGGCATATTATGATTCTTCCAAGCTGATTTCCTTATTGTTCCTTACCCATTGTCAGGCCCCAAGAATCAAGAACAACACATGGAATTACTTCTGAGTAGTTTTGTTTATTGTTCTTCACCTGCAGACAGAATCTTATCAGACTAAAGCAGACTACTAGCTATGTAAAGTATACAAATTGCTAACTATTAAGGAGGAGCTATCTTCACCCTCTTTCTCTCACACAAACAATCTAAACCAAGTTGTCCTTTGCTTCTCTGGAATGCACTCCCTTCCTCCAAGGAATTCCATCACATTTATAGTTGCTACCTTGGGAGACAGGGAAAACGTGTAACAGCCAGCTAAGCTCACAAAAGGAATGTGAGTATGGTAAACAGAAGGATTCTCTCTAGTTTCTTTAGCTGTAAATGCAAAGGGAGATAAATGTACTTTCAATCTGGCAAGATTCAATTAATGTAATTTTACTATAAAGTAGAATTAGTGCTTCCTATCTGGATTATCTCACTAGGCTGACATTAATCTTACAAGTCTGAAAGTCTTCATCTTTACAACCCATGAAACTAAAAGTATTTGCCACACCTACAATCCTTTTGTAGCCTAAACTGCCTCTTGTTGAAATGTTCCCCTGGATATGGCTTTCCCTGTCTCCCAAGGCCATTCTTACATACCATATTATTACACCTGCAAATACCCCTGCTGCAAATTCCATCAACTCCATTTAACTAAAGCTTTCTTAGTTTTCTAATCTCCATGACAGAATCACTCTTTATATACTGATTTTATTCATCCTCTCTGCTGACCAAAACACCTCTCTCCAACTGGTTACTTAGGAAGAGATATAAGAGAGCCACTCCCTAGAATTTCCCAGGATGTATCCATTATGGTGAGAGTAGTTAAGTTTACTCTGGCAAAATTTGTCTATGTGGTGTGAGCAAATAAAGAATTAAAATTTGCTGGATTGTTTGATGTCGTTCTTGGTCTGAGCCTGACAAAGTTCCATCCTTTTCATTCAGTGCTTATTCATTCTTGACTCTCCATAGAAGGGGAATAACTTAGAGTTCACCCAAACCAATTGAGATCATCCTCTTGTGAGTGTTGCTTTGTTCAAAGAGTGAATGTGAAATAGTATTCTGATTGGAATTTTTAGTTCAACAGCATTATATGTCTAAATATAGACATAAATATATCTGCTGGGAGCACTAGGTACCATTCCGGTATGGTGCTCTGGAGGGCCGACCCGTGCTCCTTACCTGTATTTGAGCTGTTTGGGGTTTTCGCGCATACGCAAGGAGCATACGGCGCTTGCAAGATGCTCCCTTGAGCAGCTGGAGCTTCATGGGCAGTAAGTAGGCATGCACATGTGTGCATGCGTGATACACACATTCATGTAGTGGACGCCTGGCCCTGTTGAAATGTACCAGTTGCAACAGGATCCGGAACCCGCCACTGATCTAAATCCTATGTGCTAGAGAGTAACTACTAGGCAAAGGTAATATGTGTTGCATCCTGACTTTGAGCTTCCTAAAAGGAATTGTCTAGGCATTGTTGAAAACGTGACACAGAAGTAGGAAGCTTCGAGCAAGTCTCTTTTTACTTTTTTGTTTTTTCAGAGAACTGAAGGGTGCTCAGCTCTGTGGCACGACAAAACCGCGCTCGACTAAAGCGCGCCCGATTATACCGTGTCGCTGATGTCATCAGCAGGGCAACAACAGCAAGTGCGGAGAAAGAAGGGCGCTTTAATTGGCGCTTTGAAAGCAAGTCGATTCAAGTTAAGGTAAGGGTTAGGTTAAGGGTTAGGGTTAGGTTAAGGGTTAGGGTTAGGGTTAGGGTTAGGTTAAGGGTTAGGATTAGGTTTAGCGTTAGGTTAAGGGTTAGGTTTAGGGTTAGATTTAGGGTTAGGTTAAGGGTTAGGTTTAGGGTTAGGTTTAGGATTAGGTTTAGGGGGGTTAGGTTTAGGTTTAGGGGTTAATTTTAGGTTTAGCGTTTACAGCGTGCTTTTTTCTCCACGCTGTTGTCGCGCTGTGATGACGTCAGCTACGTGGTTTCGTCGAGCGCCCTTTAGTCAAATGCGGTTTTGTGGTGGAACCGCTCAGCTCCACATGTTTATTTTCTAATTGTTATCCTATAGAATAGCACCACACAGCCAGTCCCAATCAAAACTTGTGTAGGAGAGGACTAATTAGCTGCAGCCAAAGTGATGCTTCTTCACTTTCAATGGTTTTCTTTCCAGGAAGAAACATTTCTGCTAAACAGTCCTGGAAATCATAAAGACAGACCTCAATGTGACTACTGCTGCATCTTGCCAGGATAGGCTGCAGTTTGGCCACAAAAATCAGAAAATGCTTTTAGCAGCTGTTGCTGATTAGGTAGCAGAATCAAAGACAAATCCAGAAGGATCTTGAGAATGTAGAATTGCTGGAGCTGAATAGTGGATAGAGGCTGTCTAGTGAAAATGATACTGGCCATAAAAATAGTCAGTATTCCCCTTTCCTCTCTCCTACTTTCCCTCCCACCCCCATTGTCTGAGCTTTGTTCCAGCCAGCTTGTCTTCATTCAGCTGATGATCTCATTCAAGGAATGAAAGAAGCACAGTAATAACAACAGCGCTAAATGTATTGTTCCATATAGTCACAACATGTGTCCTAGACAGGCAGGGTGAAATCATGTTCCAATAAAAGACCTTTTGGCCCAGCACTTAGACATAATAGAAGCGGTGTGGCAACTATCCAAAGCAGGAGTCTTGTTCCCCTCTTATCTTTGGATATCCTCACATCTCAGTTGCCCCACCCCTACAAGCCATAGGTGTCCAAACTGAGGAGGGAGCAGGGAAATGCACTTCCTCTACCAGGCAGTATTGGAGAGGACTAAAGATTGCACATATCCTAATGCCTCTCTTCTGACATAGAGAGATATTGTTTTTCATTGAGGACTTGTTTTCATCTTCTGTTTCTAATTCTGCAGCTTTGCCTTTGCCTGTGTGGATATCTCAATGGATATGTTTTCTATGCAGACACATGAATGTGCAGGAAACAAGGGAATCTATTGAAAGACCGAGACCATGCCTTCAGATCTGGAGAAATGCAGTGACTGCAGATCTGGAGAAGTGCAGTGCTTCTTTGGACTATTTCCATAGCACCAAGCTATGGAAGCTGTTAGGTAAGCCCCTTTCCTCCTTACTAGGGATGTGCAGCAGAGGTGGGTTGCTCCTGGTTCGGCCCGGATCGGGCGAAACGGTAGTAGCAGTGGGAGGCTCCGCCCACCTGCCCAGACACTTCTGTGCGTGCCAGCACGAGTGAACCAATAGCGCCAGAATTTGCAACCCACCTCTAATGTGCAGAAACATTCTGGACCGAAAGGGGGAAAAAAGCTGTTTCATAGTACATAAAAAATTTATTTGCAACTCCTTGAACCAACTACATATTTCCTCTTAGAAAAAAACGTAGCTACGGAGGAAAGCTGTGAGATATCAGGAAAGGATCCATAAAGGACTGGTTCCATGTGAATACTCCCAAAACACTTTTTGTCTTCAGATCTGAAGTGCTGTAGAGATTTATTTCTTATCCTTGGTGAGAAATTGACCATTTCCCACTATTTTAAGTTTAAGCTGACCTAATGTTCTAAGAAAGAAAGAAATCCCTCACAAATTCTACCAAAACCTGGATAATTCCAAACTGACTCTTATATTTGGACATAGCTGACATATTTTGCATCATCCTACTGTCTAGTCTCACCATTGCTGCTTCTAGAAGTCATTCAAAGTCAAGAAATTTTAAATGAAGTTGTTAAGGTAATGAGATTTAAGAGCTGATCAGCTGTAAAGCTAATGCAACTGTAAAGCTGATGAAATGTAAGGCTGATGCAATGAAGATGAATCAGCATTGGTATAGCCAGTTGAACACTATGAAGGGGTCCACAAAAGTCTTTACCACTTTAGGAGGTGTTTATATAAGGCAGCCAGGAGAGGACTTGTTTCTCTCTCCTTGTGTATCCATTGCTAACTTCTCCGTCTGGAGTTAAGAAGATTGATTACTTGTGAGGTATTTGCTACCACATATATTTCTGTATATTTGTATATAAACCACTGTTAAATGTCTAAGTCTCTGTGCGCTGTGTTTTACTCCTGAGTTGTCTCCTAATAGTAGTCATGCTGCAAACCTTCTGATAGAGGTCCTCCAACACCAAAACTATTCACCCTGAATGAAATAAATAATATAAAATATAAATATAAAATAGTATAAAAACATTTAAAAGCTGAAGGGAAGAGATAAGGAAAAGAATCGTGACCTTCAGCATTATTATTGTTCCAAATATTGCTTTCCCCCTCCTCCCAATGCAAGTTTTTTTTCCCTACAAATCAGGGGTGTCAAACTCAATTTCATTGAGGGCCGCATCAGGGTTGTGTTTGACTTCAGGGAACCAGGGTGGGCATGGCCAGCTTGACATCACTCATGGCGGGCAGCATCTATGTTGACCTGAGTGCTCTGACAGCGAAAACGGGCTCCCAAGCTCCATTTTTGGCTGCAGTGGCCTCCTGCAACACTCTGCCAGTGAAAACAGCTTGGGAGGCTGCACTCAGCCCTCACGAGCTCCATTTTAGGCTGGGACAGCCTCCTCCAACCCACTGCCAACGAAAATGAAGCTTGGGCCAGCCTGAGCTCCACTTTTACTGGCAGAGGCACTGTGGACCAGATCTAAGCACCCTTGAGTTTGGACACCCCTGCTAAAAATGATCTGTCATGCCTCTTTGATGATGTTAGAGAGACTGGAATCTACCTAGTTCCTACCGGTTCCTATAGGCTAATGTTGACATACCTCCTCCAACCCTCAATCACTAGACACTGCCTTTTATGGGCATTTTGTCTGCTGGCGTAATGGCTGACTGGCAGATCAGAAAGAGCTTTGGCATTGCATAGCTTCTTTCATATATGTGTTCAGCGGTTTTCCAGAAGAGGATTGGCCAAGGGTTTGAATAAATAGCCTAATACTTTCACAAGAGTGTTAAAACTGTGGTCAGAAATAGCTTAATGGGTTAGCAATTCCAGTGTTCTCCACACCAATAATATGTCTTTCAGGCAATTTAAAAGTAGCTGGAAACTTTGTGCGGAAATTTGCCCACAGCCAGCCAAGCCTGCCTTGTGAAATACAGCATTTGGCTCTTGTTTTTCACCCTGGAAAATGATGTTGTTGGGAGGGATGCAACTGGGGGAATGTGTCAATTACTGATATTATGGTGTCCCACATCAAAAAGGTAAAAACAACATCACTAAGGCAGAGTAGGATTCAGCCATTAAGGGAGTACAATTTCTATTAGTTTTCTGCTGACTTGAAGAAGGCATATTATTATACCTGGGAGGAAGAGATTATTCCAAAGAAAGTATGCTGCCACAGAGAACACTTCCTTCCTGCTGGGCTAGGTAACCTATGCCTATAAACATATATTCTTGCTATCCACAGGAGGCCTGCAGGCAAGGTCTATACACAGGAGTAAACTCACTCAACTATACTGCTTTCAGTTTTGGAAGTAGCTTCCTGTAGAGCTGTTTATAGTAGCTATTAAGGTTATTAAGGCTATTAAGTATTTCTAGCAGGACTACCAGATTCTGTAAAAGCTTTGTTCCCTATGCCATCCGTTTGGTAAATTTGCAAGATTTGTTTTTTGTGCCATGTACATATATACATCCAAACTAGACTATGTTGTTTATCTGGGTCATATAATATGCAATACAATAGCAGAGTTGGAAGGGACCTTGGATGTCTTCTAGTCCAACCCTCTGCCTAGGCAGGAAACCTTATACAATTTCAGACAAATGGCTATCCAACATCATCTTAAAGACTTCCAGGGTTGGAGCATTCACAACTTCTGGAGGCAAGCTGTTCCACTGATTAATTGTTCTCACTGTCAGGAAATTTCTCCTCAGTTCTAAGTTGCTTCTCTCCTTGATTAGTTTCCACCCATTGCTTCTTGTTCTACTCTCAGGTGTCTTGGAGAATAGTTTGACTCCCTCTTCTTTGTGGCAACCCCTGAGATATTGGAACACTGCTATCAAGTCTCCCCTAGTCCTTCTTTTCTAGACATACCCAGTTACTGCAACTGTTCTTCATATGTTATATATGTTATATAGGTGAGTATATGCATAATTTTGTATGCATTTATTTTGTCATGTTTATGTAGTGCATATTGGTGATGGTGACCCTTTGAGACCTGTATGCAAAAAAAAAAAAAAAATTTCATGCAATTTTACTATCATGACCTCAAACTTAATCTATATGACTTATCCCTAAGTATATGTAGATAATATGAAAAAAATGACCCGTTTCCTGTGGATCAGATAGCTTTGGCAGCCATCCCAGTTCATTTAGAAGTTCACTTCTTTGAGATAAAGCTTTTTAAAGTCAGCTGTGTATTATTGAAATTCAATTTATTCCATCTTACTTTTTATTATAGACAGGGGCAAGTGCTATGTTGTAAAGGATTTAATAAGTTTGTAATAGTGAATGCTTGGTTGATAACTTTGCTATCTCATGTGATAAGGTAGGTTATCTCGTTGCATATGGAAGAAATGCTTAGTCTTGGTTAGCAAGATCTAAAATACAGAATAACTCTAAGTGACAGTAGATGGGTTTCTGTGTTAAGTTAGAGCCAAAGACAAATAAATCACTATGGTTGAGTGAACGGTATTAACCAATTCTCAAGTAAAATTAGGACTGGCCCCTGAATAACACTGATCCATAATTTATGTAAACCATACTTTGTAAGCCCACATAAAATTATGTCTCACCATATGGTTAGGAGTCAAGGAATGAATATATATTGAGGGAATCTGGATTGGAAGAAGATGAGTGTGGTTTTAAAACTGGAGAAAGAAACATCAATCACCTACACTATGCTGATGGTTTTACTTGCATAGCTGAAAAGGCAATTGTAATTAAAGCCAAGAAACACAAGGAAAAAATGGGACTAAATATTAAGATGACCAAATTAATGATAACAGATACAACAACCAGGCTCATAACTGACAATGAAATTGTTTATGCTACCTGATTCCATATCAACTCTGGATAGCTAACAGCATAAAACAAAACAAAAATTATACAATAAAAAGAAAGAAAAAATTCTAGTCAGCAATAACAGATCATAGAGGGGTTTCACTGGAGAGGGTCCAATGATGATCTCTTAAGGAGGAGTGACAATTACATCCTCTCCCACACTGAAACATTCACCATCTTCTGGACCCAACTATCAATCACACCTGGGGGAACGTGGTCAGTCAGGCAGGACAGGGATCTACAACAAAGGAGAATATATTCATAGCAACCAGGATCCTGTCCATTTCTTCATGGCTGAATGCATGTTTGAATTCTTCCCAGATAACTGGGTCACATAAGCTTCAAGCAACTTCAAACTTCAACTGTACAGCTGATTCCAACTCCAAAATGAATGTGAGTTTACCCAACAGATGACTACATAATGATCCCCATAGAGGCCCTACATATATTTCCACAGCCTCTCCTTACCAAATGATTGGGCACACTGAAATGGCCACCCCTGGCTCTCTCTGGACACAAAAAGAACTGAGAAATAGAAAAAACACTGCCCTTACTTTTTTTTCATGTTTACCCATAAAGTCCATAAAACTCTTCCAGTCATCAATAAATATACATGTTTTTTCTCTAATCAAAGAAGCCAATTCATCCATTTTGGTAACATTTGTCAACTTTACCACCATTCCTCCATAGGGGGTAGTCTCAAATCTTTATATCTGTGGGCCTAAGTAATCTCACTGCAGTAATCATATATTGAACATCATTATCATAGCGATTTGTCTGAAACGGTATAGGGTTTCCTGCCTGGGCAGGGGGTTGCACTAGAAGACCTCCAAGGTCCCTTCCAACTCTGCTGTTGAATTGTATCATTATCAACTGCCCCTTGTGCATGCCTATGGTATTTAGTCTCCCTGAAACTAATCATAAATGAGGAATGTGATAGAAGCATGAATAATAAAACCAATCACAGTTGGTAAAACTGTTCCCACAGCAGAGTTCAGAAAGTGATTATCTAACAAAACTAGTTATAAAAATGTTTGCACAAAAATATTTATGTGCTGATTTCCAATAATAATTAGGACAAAAAGATCTTTCAGGCAAATGAATTTTTTAATAAACATGTTTTTCAAGGAAACATTGGTCAATGTTCTTCTAAATGAAAATGCTGTTTATCAAAATTACAATGTATTGTGTAACTCAATTCATATATAAAAAATCAGTACCTGCTGTTAACAATTTTTTCCAGGTTGAGATAATATAACACTCCCTGTAATTTGGGATTTAAACAAACTTGCTTTCCATAATTACTATTCTCTTTTAAAAAGGGCAGCTAGCAAAAAGTAAAATAAGTGTAAATTAAAACCTTTTAAAGAAACATTTTTAGGAACAGATCCATACTACTGAGGTGAGACTGCAAAGGAAAGGACAAATTCTCTCTATAAAAAAAATGGACAATAGTTACATGGAAGCTAATAAAATTTCACACATAAGGTAAGAGCTGGAGTTAATTGTTCAAGTTACCCTTGAAATTTAAACAATTTTATTAAAAATAACTAGGTCAGGCCTGCATTATTTCATATTATAGTAATGGAATAAGATGGCTGAATATTCCTTCGTGCAGACAAAATCCTTCCTCAAGAAAATTAAAGCTGCTACGGAAAGAGCAAGAAATTATTTTTTCTGACATTCTTATAGGCAGAGAATGTTTTATACAGCCCAGGCACAAGTTTACCATAGAGAATTTCAGATCAAATATTTTTTCTAATATGACTTTTTACATAATAAGAATGAAAGATTGTGGATGTGGAAAATAGTCTGAACTATCATAACAAAATTGTCAACCACAATTGGAGATACAAAGTTTCATAATACTCACTTAAACATCGGAATATATTTTTGTTACTTTTTAAAATTAAATTTGAAATGTACAACTATGGAAATAGGAGTTTAAAAAAAATCCTAGAAATCAAGTACATTCTTGATAAAATGTAGTAGGTTAAAGCTTGACTGGATCATTTTAATTAGTGAGATTTAATTGTTTCGTTTGCTTGAGGAATGATGGTTTGTTTCAGGCACTTATTAACCCATATACGTGTTTCAGAAATGCCTATGAAAGTATTCTATCTTTTAGTAAGTTTCATGGAAGCCAAAGGCTGCATGTTAAGAAATAAGTGATTTTCACAACTGTTGTAAAAAACCACTACAAACAGCTATAGCTAAGTTGATAGCCTTTGCACCCTAGATGATTATAGTCATTCATACAACTAGATCTTTTTTGCTTTTTTTGTCAATAACTAACATGCCCTTTTAGCTGTAGTTTGAATGAAGATTCTAACTTGCTCCTCCTTTTTATACTATATGCTCATCAATGTTGAGATTGTAGCCCTTACTATGAAAAATGTCTACAAATTGCTCACAATACACGAATCAACTCTAAACTTATTCTGGACCGTGGAAGATCAATTTCACGCACTCTGACTTCAACTTTTTCTCCCGGACCAAGACCAAGACTTCTTCTTTTCTTCGCTTTTGAAAGTTTGTCTTCTGTTATGCTACGAATTGGAATTAATCCTGCTTTACCAACTCCAATGTCAACAAAAACTCCAAAGAGAGTAGCATTTTCAACTCTTCCTGTGAGAATAGTTCCAACTCTTAAATCTTCAGGACAAACAATGCTTTTTTTGAAATCAGGTTGATCAAAATCTGTATGAAAGAAAAAAACCAAAGTAAAAATGATTTTAAAATAAAACTTTGGAAAGAGAACTTTCTAAATTCTAATTTAGGCAATCTATAGATGACCTCAGTTTTATTTTTGAGATCCACAATTTCCATTATAGATTTTTTTTGGATTCCCACAAATGAAAAGCACCCTGAACTGATGGTTAAAATACTTTGTCCGATGAAACATAATCATTAATGTCTAATATACAGTAGCTGGGTATTCTGAGGGGTGATTTTATTTCATGCTAGATGGCATTAAGACTATGAGAATATAACAGATTTAACAGATTAACAGAGTGGTACATCAGATTGGCATTGTGTCAATACAGTGACCAAGTGTATTTTTATGAGAAGTATGAGTCTGCCCATTATGGTCATAAGTTGCAACAGCCGAAAAAGCCTTGCTTAATGACCAGACTCCCTGCTTTCCTTGATGCAGCCATTAAATGAACTTGAGGGTTGTTAAATGAAGTACAGAGGGCCTCCAGGACTGCATAATTAAAAATTCTGCAGTATAATCCTATATTGCTACCATCTATTACTTCTATTATTTCTTTTCACTGGTACTGGCAGCTGAAAAATAATGTCATCTAACCATCTTTTCAAATATAAACTGATGATGTTTTTTATTTATGTCACAAGCCTATGGCCGGTTCTGAAAGAGTTGTAAGTCATGGTCAATTGAACCATATTATCTGTTAGTAATGATCTGAAATTTATTGGGATTAATTTCACCTTATAAAGGGGACGGCAGGCAACTTAATACAGTGTTTCTCAACCTTGTCAACTTGAAGTCCTGTGGACTTCAACTCCCAGAATCCCCCAGCCAGCTATGCTGGCTGGGGGATTCTGGGAGTTGAAGTCCACAGGACTTCAAGTTGACAAGGTTGAAAAACACTGACTTAATAAATAAAACCCACAATAGGCTTGACATAATACTTTTCCACACCCAGATTAATTTAACCCCAGCCCTTTTGGGAGGCATTAAAGACTTGCTTTTCCACTCAGGTACTGGGTCTGAGAGGGATATGAATGGGTAGCCAAGGGCTTTTACAGATTTCTCCAAGGTGTTTTTGTGTGCATTGATGGCTGTGGAGAAGAAATGAAATACAGTTATAATTGCACAGTTAGACTAATTGCCTATCCTGCATCATCCAGATATATTAGACTATAATTCTCACCATATTCAAACCAACACTGTCAATTGTTATATTAGGCTGGCGAAATATGGGGGTGGGGTGTTGTTGTTGTAATGTGATACATCTAGAAGTCACCAGGGTTGGTGGACTGGCTCATAAATTAGCATGACAAATACAAACTAGAGTGAAACTAAGATATATATCCTCTGACTTCTCTGCTTCTGAGTTCAAAAACTTTTGCTTCCACGATTCATTAACAATGTCATTTGAACTTTTTTTTAGGATTTTATTGAAAATTTATATGCCGCCCTTTTCCCTGAGGGGACTCAGGGCGGCTTACAACAGTGAAGGGAAGGGAGTGCAAGACAGGACTTAAAAAGAAAAAAAAGAAAAATCGTGATTAAAAGAAAATTGATCATAAAAACACAACATTCACTCAACATTCGGGCGGGGTGAGAGTAATCCTATCCCCAGGCCTGACGGGATAGCCAGTTCTTAAGGGCTGTGCGGAAGGCCTGGACTGTGGTGAGGGTACGGATCTCCACGGGGAGGTTGTTCCATAATGTCGGAGCAGCAACTGAGAAGGCTCTCCTCCGCGTAGTCGCCAGTCGGCACTGACTGGCGGATGGAATTCGGAGGAGGCCTACTCTGTACGATCTGATGGGACGCAGGGAGGTAATTGGCAGGAGGCGGTCTCTCAAATAGTCAGATCCACTACCATGGAGCGCTTTATAGGTGGTAAGTAAGACCTTGAAGTGCACCTGACGATCAACAGGTAGCCAGCGCAGCTCACGGAGGATTGGTGTTATATGGGCGAACCGTGGTGCGCCCATAATCACTCGCGCGGCCGCGTTCTGGACTAGCTGAAGTCGCCGGATGCTCTTCAAGGGCAGCCCCATGTAGAGCACATTGCAGTATTCCAGCCTAGAGATCACAAGGGCTCGAGTGACTGTTGTGAGAGCCTCCCGGTTCAGGTAGGGCCGCAACTGGCGCACCAGGCGAACCTGGGCAAATGCCCCCCTGGTCACAGCCGACAAGTGGTGGTCAAAACTCAGCTGTGGATCCAGGAGGACTCCCAAGTTGCGGACCCTGTCCGAGGGGAATAAATTTTGCCCCCCCAGCCTGATTGGTGGAATGTTAGCCAAATTTTTGGGAGGAAAACACAACAGCCACTCGGTCTTTTCCGGGTTGAGTACCAGTTTGTTAGCTCTCATCCAGTCTTTAACAGCCTCAAGGCCCCGGTTCATCACGTCCACCGCTTCATTGAGTTGGCACGGGGCGGACAGATACAACTGAGTATCGTCCGCATACTGGTGGTATTTTATCCCGTGCCTTCGAATGATCTCGCCCAGCGGTTTCATGTATATGTTAAATAGCAGGGGGGACAGAACCGAACCCTGCGGCACCCCATAGGTTAGGGGCCTCGGGGACGATCTCTCCCTCCCCACCAACACCGACTGCGACCTGTCCGAGAGGTAGGAGGAGAACCACTGTAAAACAGTGCCGCCCACCCCCACCTCCCGCAGTCGTCGCAGAAGGATACCATGGTCGATGGTATCGAAAGCCGCTGAGAGGTCGAGGAGAACCAGGATGGACGCATAGCCTCCATCTCTGGCTCTCCAGAGATCATCGGTCAATGCGACCAAAGCGGTTTCAGTGCTGTAACCGGGCCTGAAGCCAGACTGGAAGGGGTCAAGGTAGTTAGCTTCCTCCAAGGTACGCTGAAGCTGTAAGGCCACCACCTTCTCAACAACCTTCCCCAGAAGGGGAGGTTGGAGACTGGACGATAGTTGTTAAGAACTGCTGGATCCAAGGACGGTTTCTTCAGGAGGGGCCTCACCACCGCCGCCTTAAGCGCGGTGGGGAGGTGTCCCTCCCGAAGAGAGGCGGTAACAACCGCCTGGATCCAGCCTCGTGTCACCTCTCTGCTGTTGGCAGTCAGCCAGGAGGGACACGGGTCCAGTATGCAGGTGGAGGAACTCACAGCTCGCATAGCCTTGTCCACATCCCCGGAGGCAACATCCTGAAACTCAACCCAGAGATGGTCTACCAAGTTATTCCCCTGTGTCCCGGCTGGATCTGCAGGGGTGGAGTCCAGTTCCGATCGAAACCGAGCAATTTTGTCCGCCAAGAACTGACTATATTCCTCAGCCTTACCCTGCAGGGGGTTCCCCGTCTCCCTCCTATTTAGGAGGGAGCGGGTTATCCTGAACAGGGCGGCTGGGCGAGACTCGGCGGACGCTACCAAGGAGGCAATGTGTGATCTTTTGGCGGTTCTCAATGCCCAAATATACTCCTTGGTGCAAGCTGTCAACAGTGCTCGGTTCGATACGGACCTGTCGGATCTCCACCGGTGCTCTAGGCGTCTCCTCCGGCGCTTTATCTCGTGGAGCTCCTCGGTGAACCAAGGGGGTCTCCGCGAGCCGCTGACCCGGAGGGGCCGTAGTGGCGCAATTCGGTCTAGAGACTCTGATGCCGCCGAGTGCCAGGCCGCAGCAATAGTCTCCGCCGAACTGTGGGCGAGAGCATCTGGAATGACCCCAAGCTCCGTCTGGAACCTAACAGGGTCCATCAGTCGCCTGGGGCGGAACCACCTGGTCGGTTCCTCCTCCCTACGGTGGGGGTTTGGCCTCCGGAAGTCTAGCCTCAGTAGGTAGTGGTCTGACCACGACAGGGGAATGATCTCATTTCCCCTCAGACCAAGATCATAACTCCACTGCTCCGAGAGGAATACGAGGTCGAGTGTATGTCCTGCCAAGTGGGTAGGGCCTCGAATTACCTGGGTCAGGCCCATGGCTGTCATGGAGGCCATGAACTCCTGCGCTCCATCAGAGTGTTCACCGAGCGAAGGCAAATTGAAGTCCCCCAGAACCATTAGTCTAGGGAACTCAATTGCTAGCTCGGCTATTGACTCGCGGAGCGCAGGGAGGGCCGCTGCAACGCAGTTGGGAGGCAGGTACGTTAGCAGCAAACCCGCTTGACCCTTGAGGTCCAACTTCACTAGCAGGGACTCACACCCAACAAGCTCCGGAGCAGGGATCCTACGAGGAGCTAAAGACTCCCGGACTACAATAGCCACACCGCCACCCCTTCCCTGGGCTCTCGGCTGATGAAGCACCTGAAACCCGTCTGGGCACAGCTCTACGAGGGGGACTCCTCCCTCCGTGCCCAGCCATGTTTCAGTAATACATGCCAGGTCTGCCCCCTCGTCTACAATCAAGTCCCGGACGAGGGGAGCCTTATGGATAACAGACCTGGCATTTAGCGACAGCAGCCTGAGACCAGGGTCCTGATCGCTCACGCCATCTGACCTTGGAGTGGGACTCATAGGGCCGGAAGGAGGGATCTCTGCAATATAGCGAACCCTCCTTCCCCTATAATGGCCAGCCCTAAAGTCCCCGCCATATCTGCCTCTCCCTGTTATGACCGCAATGCTCCGACTCTCTCCCGTGGGCATAATTCCCCCAACCACCCCAATGGCCCCCGCTTGCCCCGCCAGGTCCTCCGAATCAGGCATACTCAGACACTCACACAGGCAGTTCCCACAATGTAATTAAAACACAAAAAGAATACAGCAATAATAATACTAAAAGTGGGTCTTTCATACTAACTCATTCAGTCCCACGCACTCAACATACCCATTTAAAATTGCGCAACACAGAATTTAAAATTACGGAACTACGGTTAATATGAAACATAGATTGTTTAAACAAGTCAGTTTTATAACCTACAGATTGATGTTTGCTGGTTTCAAACAACAGTTAAATAGTATAGCAATGGCTTCTAAAAAATGAAAGAAAAACTTCCATACTTCTTGCTAGAAAAACAGTGCATTGAAATATGAGCTTTACTCCTCTTGTGACCTCCCCCCATTCTGAAAGGGTGCCTGCTTTATTTTCTACCACTGTTTTTTTTAAAAATACACTTAGTTAGCCAGCACCTATTCAATCCCAGAATTGTTTTTATTTTAATTGTTGAGTTCCTACAAAGCTCCACAGTCTGATGCAATCTACTTGCATGACTTCCTAAGGCAACTGTTACTGCCATAATCTATGTTGCAGTTGAGTGCAATACTGCAAAAACCTGTTCCGAGAATACAGCTGCTCCTAATTTCAGTGCAATTTAATTAAAGATATGGTCCAGTTCACTGCATCCTATTGTCAATGTTAATCTGATCCTGAAAGCTCTTTGAGTCTATTAAAAGCAGTCAACACTTCACTAGGGATGTTTAAGGAATTTGGATATGAAGTGACCTGAAAGAATGTCTGAGAACCACTGGCTTCCACACTTACTAAACATTTCAGTAGTTAAATGATAGTGTAACAAAATATGTTTTAAGATCCATATTTAGAAAGAAAATATATTTAATATATGATAAGTTCATGTTTTAGATGAGGTAATTTAGAAATATATATTTAAATGTCATTTCCTTAAATGGAAAATTGTTAAAAAAATACCTTAAGCCCCCAATTATTGCATAAAAAGAAGAAAATAAGCTTATGGGGTAATAAATTGTAATATGAGCTGCAAATGAATGGATTTAACTATTACCAGTTGGATAATTGCAATTCATAGTACAGGAGGTTGCCTTTGAAAACAGTATGGATGAATTTCAATGAATTCAAAGTAGAGCATCAGGATTGCTCTCTGGGACTGGTTGATTGAACAGATTATGCCTGTTCTTCCCCATCTATGTTGGTTGCCAGTCTGTCTCCAGATGCAATTCAAAGAAACCATAGTGGCATAGTGGTTAGAATGCAGGCTAACTCTGCCCACAGCCAGGAGTTCAATCCTGACTGACTCAAGGTTGATTCAGTGTTCCATCCTTCCAAAGTCAGTAAAATAGACACCCAGGCTGTTGGGGGCAATTTGCTGATATTTGTAAATCGCTCAGAGAGTGCTGCAAACCACTATGGACTGTTATAAACATCTAACTGCTATTGCTAAAGTTTTGGCTTCGACTTTTAAAGCCTTAAACAGCTTAGAGCCAGGTTACCTGAAGTAATATCTTTTCCATATGTAGCCACTGGGGTTTTAAGCTTATCTAATGATGTCCTTCATTAAAAGTCTTTTCACTAAAGTAAGTGAGTTAAGGAGGACAACTTTTTCTGTGCCATCCCATTTATGGAATTCCCTCCCTAACTTATGCTATATTAAATATATTTCCAAAGAGAAGCTCAGGAGGATCATTTTGATGACAAATGAAGACATTTCCTATTTTCCCAAGCTTTTGACATGGCTTTTAATTCATGTTGTTTTAGTTTCCAAATGATTAGTTTTGCTGCTGTCTACTTTATATGGTGTTTGTATTTTGTATTTTTAGTCGATTGATCATACATGTTTTTACTCAGAGCATATTTTTAATGTGTTTTATTGTAAAGTTTCCAGAGAACTTTAGCCATTGAATATGCTTTAAAAAAACAATATAAATATTTAAAAAATCAATAATGTATGCTGCATCAACTTTATGTTGGACAGGGAAGCTATAGGATTCCAATAAATAAATACTGTATATCTTAGCAACCTGTTTGTAAAACCCATATAAATCACTTCCAACCAGGCTCACTGCATTTTCTGAAATACATTCGCCATTCTTTTTACTGTTTTACCATTGTAAAAGTCTTTGTGACTTTAGAAAAATTTAGTATAATGCCAGTTTAAACAAATAAACAGGGTTTGCAACAAACATCTAAGCCTAAAATATGTTCTCTGGTTCATCTACGCTTCAGGATCCCCACAAAACACAATGCTAGATTCATCTCCCCCCCACACACACTACTAAGGCAGGAATAATGGAAAAGATTCACAACTCATTTTCAAAGTCAGGTGGAACAGTACAGCAAACTACTAGTCAGGGATCATGAACTTAACCAGGACAATACTTCTATGGTTTTGAAGTATCATAATTTAGAATAGGGATAAAATTTCTTAAAGATAAAACTAATTTTTGTTACCTACCACACAAAGCAGTCCAATACTTTTCTGCTCCCAGACAGCTTAAAGAGCATGTACCTATCCAACTGAAATGTCACTAAAATGATAAACAAAAACTGACATATCAAAGGCAAAAGAACAATATCATCAAACCTCTTACCTTTCCGAATGTCAAAACTTTCTGGCTGAGTCAACCCATCAATTATTATTTGTAGTGTTTGTTCCGTTGTATTCAATTTTTTTGTAATTCCATCCATCCCTTCTCTTTCAATTATTGAATTCACTTTCTGCTGCATGTTTGACTTTCCTATATTGCACGGACTTTCTCCAACAAGTGTTAAAAACCTTATGTATAAAATAGAAACATAGTACATGGAAGAAAAGCTTATATAGGCAGCATAAATAGATAGCACAAATAATATATTTTCCCTCTCTATCTCCATCTTCATCTCATCCTTTAGATCATAAAAGATTTTAGCTGGAATAACTTTTGATGCACATACGTACATACATACATATATGCTACAAATACAATACTATAAAATCAACCTACCTAAAAATGGAGAGGGAATATGATGAAAGGGGAACAGGGTGGAATCTGTTGTTGATCGAGCCACCACCACCCCCAACAACATGAAGCCCCTCCATTGGTGTCCCAAGACAAATGCCAGAGCCAGGTCCCTTACAGAAGGTTAGGAGGTTGGAGCTAAGCTCACATTGTGTGTGTGTGTGTGTGTGTGTGTGTGTGTGTGTGTAAGATATTCCAGAACAGTGATGGCTAACCTTTTCTGGGCCGAGTGGCCAAAGTGTAGATGTGGGTGTATGTGTGTGAATGCGTGTGTGTGTGCTGGAACCCCCAAAATGCAATTTGCCCCCCATGCATGTGTCCCACCCCATGTATGTGAACGCCCCCCCACATGCCTTGCCCCAACACATACACATGTAATCTCTGTGCATGTGTGTGTCAAACCTCTTGCATGTGCCCCCCCCAAGCATATGCACCTGCCTCCCCCTGCCCCCTCCTGCATAGCAGAGACCCAAAGGCTGGCCCATGAGAGGTGCATGTGCATCCGTGTCAGAGCTGAACTGGGGCGATGGCTTGCGTGCTATCAGAGAGGGCGCTGCATGCACCTCTGGCATGTGTGCCATAGGTTCGCCATCACGGTTCTAAAGGGATCTCGCAATGACAGAGAAGGCTCTTCTCCTGGACCTCCCCTCAGCTGAAATATGAGGCCTGCAGCATGCCTCCTCTGCCAGCATGGGTGGGATGGGCTAATAAATCCTATAGATTCAATGGGTTTCATTCCAAGGCATGGCTAGAATCTTTAGTCCCCCTCAGTTATAAAATTAGGCAATAGTCTTCTCTCATTAATAAGACCATGCTAACTTAGCCTCTGCAACTGCCCTACACTGCAGAGCATAAGAGCAATGGAGGCAGAAGAGAGCTAAAGCTGTTACTACTGTATTGCTTCGGCCTTACTGAGGGACATGTTAAGAGTCCATGTGACTCTGTAGCCAAGGATTCCACTCCACATACATCTAAAGGTCTCACTGTTAGTGAGGAAGAAGGAATAATAGGTTGCTTCTCCTGCTCCTATTTTTTATTATTACATTTCTATGCTACCCATCTCATTGTTACAAACTACCCTTATATTTTTACTTTTATGGCTCCAACTTTGGTGTATTCCCTAGCGTTTGTCTTTGGCAAATGTTAAGCAACTTTCCCAATTCAAAATGAATTATTTGAGAAAAGCTTAGGGGATACCTTTGTGCGTGGATTTTGCCATACAAAGAGTGATGAACAACTATTCCCCTCTCAAAATCACATTGTGACCTTGTGAACAATTACTTGGCACCAGGAACAAATGCCTGCAGCAGTGGCTGTGGCTGTTTGCATTTGAGTTGAAACTCTGTACTATTCTGCAAGATGGTTTTTCTACTTCAGCCTGAACACATCCAGTGAAAGGAATTCAACATCGCCTCTGTGGGTAGGTGATTCTATTGCTGAAAGACTATTACTATTGGAAATTGATTCAGATCTGCCTTCATTTAACTGAAATCCATTAATCTGTGTCCTGTACATTGGGATAGCAGCAAGAATAGCAACAATAAGAACAAAAAAAGCCTGGTATACATTGTACACAACATGACACCTCTTCATTAATTGAAGATTGCTGTTATCTCTTCCAGTTATCATTTCTCAAGGCATTTGATTTCATTTTTCAAAATGAAAAACACATTTATCCACTACTTTTTTCTATCTCTAACCTAGCTAAATCACTCTGAAATTTATGCTAAAAATGGAGATGAGCACTGCCCCCTAGATTCAGACAAAAAACAGGGGAAACCTTTACTATATTTGATTTAACAGCTCTTTCTTTGTTATGTGTTGATATCTTTTCATGGCAAAATTCCAATTTATTGCAGGGAAAAGTGCCCTGGGTGTTTCTAACCAATTTGCCCATCTAAGGAGGAGAATGAAAATCTGTGGAAAAATCCAACAGCCAACCTCAGAATTGACAGTCAATCTTATAAATTCATACTCATACAATTCCATTTCATTGTATACTTTTAGAGCTACATCTGATTTAGAGATATAGGATATGATATAATATAGTCATTTCCGAATCAACTGTGTCCTTAGTGAAAGCCTTTCCTTCCTTCCTTCCTTCCTTCCTTCCTTCCTTCCTTCCTTCCTTCCTTCCTTCCTTCCTTCCTTCCTTCCTTCCTTCCTTCCTTCCCATGGCTCATTTTCACCCAAATAAACAGCCTTGACGGGTACTTGGAAGAGAAATCAATATTAAAGACAAAACTCCATCTTAGCAGTAATGCATATTGATCTCCTCTATTTTTAAATGTCATTGCTAAGAACAAAGCAAATCCTTTTGGGTATGGAAAAACATCCACAATTATACCAAGGTCACAGAAAGTGGAATAACAGCATAGTATCATTATGCTATGCTATGCTATACGGAAGAAAGAATAATGCTATAAGCAACTATTTCTCTCTGTCTTCATTTATTTTTTGTTGGGTGGAACAACTGATACACTGGGATCGACAAAAGAGCACTAATGGAGAACTTCCAGCTTACAGTATTTTAAAAGCAAATGATAGGAATTGTAATAAATATCTATCTCTTTTTTTACAACACATTTTTATTTGTAGGTGATTGCTAATAATAAATTACATTTAATAATTTATTTTCAAACTATTTGACAAAAAATGCACACATGCACAAAATTAAGACATACTTTGCAAAGAAATATTTAAAGTTTATGAAAGTATATGTTAAATGCCAAAATACAAATTAAAAGATCAGTGTTAGAAGTTAAATAGTAAAACATTTTTATTGCACTCTCAAGAAATATTCTAATTTTATTAATACGGATGATCTCATATGAAAATGCAATAATGGAGAAAATACCTGGTATCTCTCTCACCTTCCCATTTTGGCTGACATTCATAATTAAGTATATTGAAAAATTCACTGATGCATGTTGGAGGTTTTAAATACTCAGGCTACAGTTCTATTTTCTATTATGTAGACGTAAGCCCTATTGAATCAAACAGAGCTAACTTTTCAATAGGTAGATACAGAAGTTAATTCTTAGGAATGTAACACTAGACACATAACACTGCTAGTGTTTATTTTAAGTAAGTTATTAAAGGACTCCAACTTTGAAAACTTTACTTGAGAGTGTCAATATTCTCATGCAAATGTCAGCATTCATCATATTTTAGACAGTCACTGTAATCTGTACGTTAATATTTATTTTCATAATTCATGATGTTACCCACATTCTAAGTGAATTTGCTGAAGCTTCAATAATAAAAGAAAATGCCAGTTCATGTTACAATTTTTAAAGATCATGAATACGCTTGAACATCAATTGGGATGAATAAAAATTGCTTTTTCCAGAAGTTTGAATAGCATAGGTTAAAGATCTGCCAACTAATGACCATGTTTTATACAGCAAATAGGCTAATTGTTCTGGTAGACAAGGGATCTGAATGTAGCTAATATTAGAGTTCCAAATATCTAAATAAATACTGACTGTTAAGAGAATAGTGTAAGACATACTTTGGAAATTTCTTTGGTTTAAACACTGTCTAAAACTATGCAAAAGGTACAACCAATCTATTCCAAAGAATAACTTACTAGCTACAATTAAAATAAGAAAAATGCAAATTTCTTCACCTATCCCATACTATATGAGTGCATTTCTGTTTGCTCTGTAGATAAAATATTGAATGCAAGCCTTCTTACTTTTCCTCTTTCATGTCCTTAAGCCTCTCAGAAAAGAATTTCTTGAGTACTAGAGTGACTCTGTAGGAGGCTTGGGAACTAGTTTTTGGATTGCAGTGAAAGAAGAGCAAATCTGATATAGGTAAAGGTGCTTTTCTGTCCAAGGATGAGCTATATCTGCCTCTAACTGTACCTAGCTTTTAGCTCTTGTAGGAGGCAAGGTAGACAGAGGGAAATAGGAAACCTTGCTTTTGCTGGATGAATCGACTGGATGTTGCCTATTATCACAATAAAAGGGGCTGAAATAGGTTACATCTTATTTAAATGTACTGATACCAAACAAATGTTACTATCACTAGTTAGTCACGAAATGGAGAAAGATTCCCTTATTTTAACAATATATTTAAGTGTAAAAAATGTATCTATGGCTACTTTGCTGAAACTCCAGAAAGCCGATATCAACCGATACCTTGCAGGTGCTTCCTGCAAGGATTTTTTAAAAAAAATGTAATCCTTGCAATCAGCCCAATTTTGTTGCTATTACTATAATTTTTATTAGGCAGTTAATATGCATACTGCTTTAGCCTTAAGAAATAAAGTAAGATAGGCTGAATCCAAAGACGTTTACAGTTTGTGATTCAAGAAAAGAAGGGCAGCAGAATAAAAGTACGGAAATAGTCATAAGCAGGCAAAGAACATATATCATCACATTGATCCTAGAATATTCACAGGAGGACCCAGAGTTATGCACACTATTCTAGAATATGAAATTGAGAATAGGCTTTGGCACTACTCTTTAGGATAGCTTTTTACAGTCTGATGCTCTCCACGCAGACATGGGAAAAGATTGGGAGAGGAACCCTGATTTAAGTCACTGTCTTGAAAGGGTTTGTGGAGGTTTTTTTTAATTAAACAACATTTAAAATACTATTTATTCCACAAGATTTCAGTTTAACTCAAAATTGTATTACATTTGTGTTGAAGTCAAAGGATAAAGGGATCCTCTACAGTACTCAGTTAAGCACAATTAATTGTTGCATCCATTATTATGTCAGATTGAATCTTTATGAACTGAAATTAACTAGAATTTGAGGGGGGACGACAGCACAATCTAATAATTAGGCACATGTTGTTTGCCAGATGCCATAAGTTCTAGTTGGTTATTTCTCCTACTTACTTGAGACATGTCAGAAACATAGTGGGTGTTGACAAGAAGATGCTTTGAGGATTATGCTGCATACAAAAAACTGTTAAAGTCTCCCCTCCCACCCTTTCTGGCAGAGTTAAAATGACATATCTATGACAGTGTGTATGGAAAAAGTTGCAACAACTGATCCCTGAAGGACATATGTTATGTAATTCTAAACATGCCTGCTTAGAAGGCAAGATGACATCTGGCATTAAGTGAGTATTTGCATCTAATAATTGATCATGAATATGATCAAAATAAGCATAGGAAAGGGAATTTAACCATAAATCCCCTGCTGTAATCCTGATGAAAATATTTCTGGTTCTATTTCTAGTTCTAAAATCATTAAGAGGAAATTGATATCAGTCAAAAATTCCCGTTTCACTCAAATATCTTTACTTCTGTGTAAACATGCTAAGGATTATGGTCCTGCACAAGGGACTAATCCATAAAAGCCAATTGTTCTGCTTTTACTCTTCAGGTTTTATCCTTCTCTCTCTGCAATCAGCATAAAGTGTAAAGTTATTTATTCTCATCAAGCATTTTTTTGATGTTTAAATAAAGATTTTATTCATAGATAGTTATATTTCAACTAATTTAATCATCTTAATTTTGGAAAAACCAATTTTGCTTCCAAACCGACAGTGATTCAGCTATCAGAAGACAAAAAAGCTTGCTAAGTGGATGTAAATAATAATTACACCAGCAAATAAATCAGGAGAGCTTACTTTGAACTGGACTGGCCTACAAGAAAAACCAAGTGAAAAAGAGAATGGTGGCATGGGAAGACAAAGCATTACATGGCCAATACATTAAACAAGTAGCAGGGAAAGCAGATAATAATAGGACCTGACAATGATTAGGAGCAGAAAATTTGAAGAAAGAGATCAAGGGGCTAATTCTGGCTACACAAGTCCATTTGATAAGAACAAATGCATACAAAGTCAGAACCGGGAAGACAACAACAGACAGTAAGAGTTGTCTATGCAAAGAAACTGAAGTACCAGTGGACCACCTGGTTAGCTGCTGCAAGATTACTCAGACTGACTACAAGCAATGGCACAACAAAATTGCAACAATGGTGCATTGGAAAATCTGCAAGAAACATCATTTGCTGCAAGCAAGAAATGGAAGCATAAAAGAAAGAAAATAATAAAAAAGGAAGAAGCTAAAGTGCTGTGGAACTTTAGAATTCAAACAGACAAGCATCTGTCACATTATACCACAGACTTAACAAATGTTGATAAGAAAGACAAGAGGTGTGGATAGTGTGCATGGCATTACCTGGAGACAAAAGAGTCGAAGAGAAAGAACTGGAGAAGATAACAAAATACAAAGACCTGCAAACAGAAATAGAATGACAATGGCTAAAGAGACCAAAGTAATACCACTAATAATAGGAACCTGGGTGCAATCCTAAAACAACTGGAGCATCATTTGAACACCATTGACAAAATCACCATTGCAAAACCAGCTTCACTTGAAATAGCTTATACTGTATACATTCCTGACATAGGCACAGGTTATTTTTAAACAAATGCTAGTAGCAATTCTGGATTAAATTTCCTTCTCTTCCATTTAGATCAGGCATGTCATACCTGTGGCCCACAGGTCACATGTGATCCCGGACAGTTAGTAATGCAGCCTACACATATAATTATAATTACAAGTGTAATTGCACATATCTACATACACACGCACGCACACACGTCTCACATAGAGTTGAGAACAAGCCTGCAGTATCTAGAACTCATTTAACCATTGTTATAAGATCAGCATTAGTATACTTAGAGCCCTGCTACCAAGAGTTTTTTGTAATCTGGAAGAAATATTACTTCCCAGACTAAAAACTAAAAGAGCTAACTGCATATTCATTTTTTCACTGCTTACCTCATTGCAATATTATATGATTCAGGGTGGATACATGTTTGATCCAAAGGATTTGGCTGCTGAATGACATTTGCTGCAGCTTTAGTTTTCTTTTTACACCGTTTCTCATTTGTGACTGCTTTATGACTCCCAGCTGCAAGCTCATTTTGTTGACTGAGATCCAAAATCATGAGAGAAAAGGATGTAGTTATCATTAAAGCAGTGAACATCATATGTATCTTTTCTGTTTCTGCTCAATGGGCAAAACTGCAAAACCTCAAACTCTATATACAGATCATGCAAACATTGTTAACAAATAGCATTATAATTATCAAATCCTCAAAAATTCTGCATATAGTGGATCTGAAATGCTCTAATTTAATTATCTGTATTTCTGTCAAGCTCCATTGAAATTGAGCAATTAAAAAAAAACACAGACTCAATATTTGAATCACAGAAAATAGTATAAACAACTTCACTCATGAAGCACAATGCAATTGTAGAACACATGGCTTGTAGTTTGAGGGCACCAGATTCAATTTCTGGCAAATTTCTGAGAAAAATCTTGAAATGACATTGCTGGTCTATATAGCTAATGCTAAATTAATAGGTTATGGTTAGAATTGTTTTAAGACTGATTCATATGCTGCCTATAAAGAGTTCAGACATCAAACTGGGATCTGAAATCTCTTTTCTTTTTCCCTGCTTTTGTGTGGGTGAGTTTGTTGGCTTAAAACCTTAATATGTTAAATCAGTGGTTTTTTTTTTTAATTGTGCATAGTCATTGTATCTTATATCCCCCGTCCTATATGCCAAAGAAAACCTCACTCATAAATGTACTATTACACAGTGGTCTATGCATAGAACTGTTATCAACTTATATTTTTATTTAATTTTTATGGGTTTTCATTGAATTCCAAGACCAATCGTAGATCGGAAGATATGACTCCATATATTAAAAACATGTGTATCAATATGAGAGCCAGAATTCCTTGCACTATCTTACAATGTATTTTTCCTCCTTTTGTGTAGACTATACCAACTGAGACTCAAATGTAGCTACAGCTTCCTAAGATATCTAAGGCTGGCAAGTTCAAAGTTATTAATACTGGGGGGAGGGAGGGAGTATTTAAGATATCTCTATATCCAAAGTTGGGTCAACCTTCGGCTTCTGAAATGAGTGTTCAATCAAATTGCTATTATATTTCTCTTCTGCTTAAAATTTAATTGAACTGTCGTTTGGAGTTTCTTGTCTTGGAAATGATGAGAACCTTTATTATGACATACAGTCTTTACTTGCCAGAGAATATTCATCATTGGGTCAAAGTCAAATTGACATCATAAGACATTATATAATGCAAATATATCTAGGGTAGGTATTACTATTGAGAGCTGCAACATGTGGGTGGGATAATGTGGAAAAAGAAGAGAGGAAAGAAGAGGCTCTGCTTATTCTCTCTCTATACTCCCAATAAAAATGTCTATAATATTAGACCATCATCTCAAATTTAATTTGATTTATTACATTTGATAGTTTCTTTGTGAGAGGAAACAATATCTATTAAAGTTAGATGGATCAATATCTTAACTTGTATGACACAAATCCTTCCAAGGTTATTCATAAGCAACATATACTATTTTATAAATCCAAAACAAATGATATCAACATATAAAAACTCAGCATATCTTCCCGTATGGCAGTTGATGAGGATGGATGGGAGGTTAGAGTAGTGGAAGATTAGTGGGATCGGTGTCTCCATCTGAATGTTTATTTCATTATGTTAAGAGATAGTAATTAATATCTCTAAAGCTGAGTTATGAACTTCATAGCTGTGAATCTATGACTCTACTCCCTAAATCACATTGCCCTTCTATGACCCCTCTTATGCTATAATTGACTAATCAGCAGACTACAAATTACTCTTCATCCTAAATGCAGACTCTTAAGTCAAGGATTCTGACCTATTACCTACTGGAGTTTTTTATTTTTTCAAATCTCTACTTACATGTGGCAAATAAGTAATCAACCTCACACCCTTTTTATATTACCTGCAGAATGATCTGATGTATTCTTGATTGATCCTGATAAAGCCAGCACATTGTTGAAAGGATTTTGGGCCCAATCCTTTGACATCTTTAAGCTGTTCCCGACTGATAAATGGTCCATTTTTCTCTCGCCATTCAATGATATTTTTAGCCCTGTTGGCATTAAGTCCTGCAATATGTCTAACAAGCATAATAAAAGGAGATTTGTAATCACATTTCATAAAAGGAAGCAATAAGTACTATCAAAGCAACATAATACAGATACTGCTTGCTCTATGACAGGAGTGTCAAACTTGTGTCTTCCCGTTATCATTACGTGCTGTATTGTGACTTTTTCCCTTCACTAAAGCAGGGATGGGGAGGGCCAGCGTGTGAAGCATCCGGCCCATGGGTCACAAGTTTGACTTCACTGCTCTAGGAGGATTGGAAAAAAGCTTCATTGTAGTTGCTCTACTATAGAAGTGACAAATCCAGAGATCTCCACTCAAGCAATGGCTTCTTCAGTTAATAATACAGAATGGTGCAGTTTTACTAATACTAAAAGCATAAGCATGTGTTGGTTTCCTTATAAAGTTTCATACTTATGAAACTTTACCACACTTATGTTTAAGAAAAACACAGTGGAGGAGGAGGAAAAATACTTGAGAGATAGTAGCCAGTAGGGGAATCGAAAATAGAGGAGTTTCGCAGGTGAGGAGCACAATCACTTCCCAACTATAGAAACTAAGTTTCAGAGTATGTTTAGTGACTATGTGAGGAAGCCTCATCCTGTAAAACTGAAACATACAACTATCTTATAGTGCCAAACTCAAAAAAACAAAACCAAGCCAGTAAAAATAACAACATGAACAAAGAAAACCAGCAGGAGGTAAAGGATTTCCTAATTAATGCATAGTATTAAACCCAGGACTATCTGCCTATTGGGCCTTAGATCATGGGCTTGTGACTGCTGCAGTAAGCCCTGTATCTTAGGAAACAAGGCAGTTCCCTTGAAACCAAAGTGGTTGAGCTACAAATGTTTAGAGAGTCAGATCGGTATGTAGAAGAGATCTTTTGGAATGGGATAACTTTTTTCTACTCCCAAGATAAAAGCGTACCTATCATTAGGGTAAAGAGAAGTACAGTATTGGGAAAAGAGAACACCTATGACATGAGATATTGCTATAGAAGAGTCTCCAATTCTTAGGGGATAGGTCTAATAGCAAAGATTTTAATCTGGGGCTGGAAGGCTTTTGGTTTAATATTTGATCATATAATATTCTAATGTGGAGTGAGATATAAGTGTTGTAGAACCTGTGCCTACAATGCTGTTACATTTTACATTTTTTAAAAATGGCAAACAGCAAACAAGTCATGTGAAGTCACATTTGAAAAATAGGGAAGTACTGAAAAATGCAGAGCACTGGTACAAAACAGAGTGCAAGTAAATGAGAGCCTAATCTCTTTATAATGCCTGGAAGTAATCTAAAGCCACAATGAGCGATGGCCAACTGGAATGTTCAGTATTCTACAATGCAAGAAAGGTGGAACCACAAAAAGACCAGCAGGGCTTTCTAGCAATTTCCAGGAAACTATAGAAGTTAAAGCTTCCTTCAAGACTTTCACAGAAAAAAAACAGTAATATGATAATAGTACAAAATAGTAATTGAGAACTATAAGGCAAAAACCCATTAAGAGAAACAAAAAAAACTTCTATCAATATATTCAAAGGAAAAAGCTGGCACCACAGCAATGTAACAAAAGTTTAAGAGACTGCAGAGAAACTCTGCATTATCTGCATTATCTGCATTATATATTTGCACAGGAAAGTTATCTGAGCCTGAGTTAAATTTATCAGGAGGAATTCTAATAAAGAAAGCAAATTGTGGAAACTAGAGACATTATTCTAGGATAGTTTGAGACTGCACAGCAGCACCTCACCAGATCCTAATGACATCCACCCAAGAGCTCTCAAAGAATCTCAGAGGTGAAATTGTTTAATCCCTCAGAAAAAAAAGAACTAGATGAATCAAAGGTAACTAACATGTCACCAATTTTAAATTGGGAGAGTATAGACCGCTCAGCTTAATATCTATTCCAGGAAAATTGATAGAAATAGGAATAAAAGAAAAAACAACAACTAAGCAGCCAAAGAAACAAGATCTGAATCCCACAGAACTCCTGCCTCAATAAATTGTCCTGTTGACCACTTTGGAAATAGCTTCCTTCTGGCTTACTTGCATCATCTGAGCAAAATACACAGAACAGAGACCTTTTTAATGGCAGTTTCCCTCCCAAAGTATTGATGCCCCACTTCCTACATTACTAGCTTGTAAAGTGACAAAGATGGTCTTTTCCTGTCATGGGCCATGTCTCATCAGGCTATTATTTTTGAATATTTTTATTTTATATGTATTTTGAACGTATTATATATTTGGTTGGATTTCTTGGTCTGATAGTTATCCTGACTGTTGTGAATGAGGGGAGGATATAAACCCTGAAACAAAGAAATGCATTTTGTAAACTGCTAGACCATAGACAAGCTGCAAATGGCTATTTCTGTTTTACCTGTGCTGTGGGTGAAAGGGAGTGGGAAAACATTCAGATGTGCACATTGACTGCTAAGTAATAAAGAAAGGTTTGACGTTATCTGTGGATACAGACGTAACTTTGGCTCTGCTCGTGGAAGGTGATTCCATTTACAGAACAAATGTTGCAGTCATAGGAATAAAAATAAAAGTACGGTCCAAGGCACTAGTCCAAAGATATAGAACCACTATATGAATTATTTGAGTTTTGAAACTATCTAATTGAACGTTTTCAAGCTCACCTTAATAAAGTTTCTGAGCAGATGTTAATATCGACTCCTACGAAGCTGACACATTCCTCCACCACACTGTCCAGGGTTGCTTTGAGTAGTGTCTGAGATACATCATGCTGTAAATTGGGAGGGGGAGGGAATGAGAAATCCAATAACACTTGAGTAGTATTTGATTACTGTATGATGGAAACTATTCAGAAATGAGAATTCCAGAGAATGGCAGTATTAATAAAACATTTGTGGATAGAATATTGACACATAAAAGAACCCAAGAGATGAACATCTGATATACTGCCACTGTTTGCATTGTGGAACTGGTTGAACTCATTTGAATTTATTTTTAAATTGCATATTCCCCCTCTAACCAGTTTGCAAGAACTTCAGATAGGCACCATATATGTGACATACAGCCTATCATGTTTCCATTAGAAACAGAGACTCAACAGGGTCAGCCACATGCCTATTTTATGCAATTTTCTCTAAGAATGAAAAAGAGGAAATGAAGTGTTGGTTTTGCACATGCCAGTTTCCGCTAATGTTCATATTATGACATCAATTTGCAGCAAAGTATTTAAGAGAGTATTCATATTACAAAATTTTACATTCTGTAGATGATAGCAAATAGATTTATATTAAAGCTTTATGGTAAGAATACACAATAGCTTCATAAAACATTAAAAAGAAAATGTGAGAAAACAAATTATCAGTGTTAGCAGCATATAAAAACTGAAATCTTGTAACAGTAATACCTGCTAGATATAAGGTGACAGGGGTTGGGGTTTAAAAATAATGTATAGATTACCAAAATAACTTGCCCACTTTAATCTGTTTTCCACTTCTGCACCATATATTATTAATAATAGTCTGTGTCGATTAATTTATTTCAAAAGCTTTAGAAGAGTAATCTGAATCAAATCTAACCGAAAGCTAAATAATTGGATGCTTTTAGATTATAAATATATCTAAAGAAATGATTTTTGGTTGTTTGATAATCTCAACTCATTATGAACCTAACTTTCCTAAAACACACTTTAGAATTCCATGACATGAGTTCTGGGCACTTCCTTGGTAACTTTACCTTCATTCCCTTTTCTATATTTGTTGTTTTCAGATTCTTTCTACACTTTTATATACCCAGATTTGTTTATTTAGCTCTTCTCCATATTTCTCTCATTGGAACTGTTTCTAATTATGTCCCAAAGGTGCTTTTTCAAGAGGCAATTGGACTTTCTGATTTTTCTTTGAAGGGAGTTTTGCTTCTCATCCTAGAAGCTACTTCAGCTCTGATTATATTTGTAATTATGTTTTTCATATTTTCTTCTTTAGTTACTCACACCAATCTTTTTCCAGTTAGTTTCTTCTGCCACTGAATCCTATTTATTAAAATCTGCTTTTTTAAAGTCCAAAGTATGCTTTTAACCATATTTAGCTTTTGCTCTTAATAACAATAACTCAATAGCCATCTTTTCCCCTTATCTCCTTTTCCTCAACTGCCTCTTCCCTGTTGGTTAGTATTAACTCAGATTCTCTTATGTATGTCATACTTCATTTTCTAAGGGCAAGAGTAATCAACTAGATAATATAGGGATTTGCTGGCAGATTCATCCTTGGTAAAGTTTCTTTTGCAACAGATGTCAGTGTAATTAAAATCTCCCATCACTATGACTTCATGCTTTTTGAAAAATCACACAAGTGGGCATAGCCAATTGGTAGAAGTATGTTTTGTCTTTCTATTCTAGGAATGCTATAGTATTTTTTGGCACATAAGATGCACCTTTTTCCCTCAAAAAAGAGGCTGATAATCTGGGTGCATCTTATACACTGAATACAGCATTTTTTGTCTCCCGAAACCCTGCCCCTTCACTAAAATGGCCTGCATAGGCTTTAGGAGGCTTTCAGAGTGCTCGTGGGGGCTGGGGAGGGCAGAAATGAGCGGAAAATGAGCCATTTTTTGCTCAATATTGGCCCTCCCCAGCCTCCAGGAGCACTCTATAAGCCTCCTAAAGGCTATGTATGCCCTTTATTTGACAAAAAAATGGGCCCATTTTCCCAAAAATAAACTGTTTTTGGGTGGTCTGCAGAGTGCAAAAACTTTTTTAAAAAATTTGCCTCTTCAAAATCTTGCTGCGTCCTATACACTGGTGCATCTTATACTCTGAAAAATACGGCACATGACTGTGTATCTAACTTCTTATCAGAGACTCATAAGAAATCCCTTCACCAAGTACTGAAGACATGTGCATAATCTTGAAGAGTTTAACGGAACTCACACAAAAAAGGCATTTTTAGGATATCATATTCTCTCTGAGTTATGCATCTCTCCTTTACATCAATTGACTCATGGATCTAATATATATTATTTATCTCTGAGGCCCCTTTGTGTAATTTAATCTTGAAATGTACAGTAAAAGCCTGCATATTACAGTTTCAAAATCTAAAATACAACAAATATAATAATAGTGTGAGAATATTCAAATTCTGACAACTTCTGGAGCTAGTAAGAAGTTATTTGGGATATTGACCTCGGGTCAACTGATAGATCATGATGACAAATTTTTATCATATTTTGTGTTAAGAGGCCATTATTATCTACCAAATATAACACAATGGCATTACAATTACATTTGCTAACAACATTGTTTGGAAAAGCAGCATTTTCAGCTTCCGATATATCTGATATAACAACTATTTAAATCTTTTAAAGCTAAAAAAATAGATAATTATTTTGGGAGGAAATAATGGGCTATATAAATATAACTGTGAGACAAAAGCTACACTTTTCAGATGGCATTATTATATACCTAGTACTTTGAATCTGACAACCAGACAATGTAAATGGACTCTCCATGCCCTTACTATGACCAAAAGACTGATATTGCAGCATTGGAAAGATAAACATATGGGTCCTTTTACTCAATGGATTGAAGCTTGATTGCACTTGCCACCTATGAGAGGAGTGCCCTTATATCTGCATGGACAAATATAATGAAATATTGGGTGGCTTTATACAAAACACAGGTGATTTAAAAATGATAGTTATATAAATCTATGAGTCATATACATGTATTTGAATAATAATGACTTTAGATGGCTATGTTTAATTGTAGCTATTAACTGTTATGATATATTTTACTTTTTGTTTTATTTATTTATTAAATTTATATGCCACCCATCTCACTGTCATGCAAGTCTTGTACTTCACTTTTTTTTAAAAATGTACAATATTTGAATGCACTTTTAATGGTTTCTTTCTTTGATCATTGTATTTTTAAATGCATTTTGTTCTTTTTTGTTTTCATCATGATTTTAAAAACAATAAAAGAATACATAAAGTTAGAACTATTTTTATCCCTCTCATTTGGCAGGCAGCAAAGGAAGGGAGCTCTGCATAGACCACCTTAGCTTTTCTATCAGAATGGAAAAGGATTTTTATTGGCCATAAATGTGCCTAACAAAATATCTTGAATCAACTTTCTATTTACCTTCTGAAACAGAAATGAAGGTATTTGACAATAAATTCCCCTGAGTTTATACCACACAGCTGGTACTTGACTTGATAGAAGCAATTTTCCTGTACATCTTAAGAAAGAAGGTGTGTATTATTATGATATAAAAAGGAACTGGAAGCTGAATATATTCAAAGAATATGAAATTAGTTTGGAAGGGCAAAACTGACTATTTCCCACAAAATATAATTGTTATAAATCAGTTGCAGTTTCTTAAACACATCAACCCTCTATAATAAGCTCAGTGAGATAGAGGCCTATTGTCCACAAAACATTTTTATATGCCCATACAATGAAGGCTTGTCCCCGCCCCCACAAATGATGTCCCCCTCAAACTTTTTGAGATTTTAAAATGTTCTCTATGTCTGTTGTAATGATAATTGCCAAATTCTACACTAGTATTTCCAGAGTAAGCACATTTAAAACACATGATCCAAAATTCTGAAAGAACTGTGAAGAGTAGTTCATTAGATGGAAGATAAAAGCATCATCTATATTCTACTGCAATGTAACTACGTGGGGCTGCCCTTAAAGATCACTCAAATTGCAGCTAATTTAAAATGGACCAGCATGGGTAATAATGAGTATGCCACAGAAAGCCCATGTTTCTGCTTCATTGGTTGCCCTGGTTGCCAATCTCCTTCTGGGTACAATTCCAGATGTTAACTATCTGGAAGAGCACCTTTAAAGTCATTCAGTGCATAGGCCCTGGCTATCTGAGGGACCATCTGTCTCCTGGGGCCTATCCTGGTCATGATTGTCAGTTTGCTCCAGGTTCTCTCGATCAAATAGTGTCATTTAATGGGACTCAGGAAACAGGCCTTCTCTAATGCAGCACTTGCTCCCTGAAAGTGTACACCCTCTTTTCCACCTTTGTTGAAATGCTGGTTTAAAATGTGGATTTTCCCTCAGGCTTTGGGCTAGGGTGGGTGTTATAGACATATGTATATTTCATTGCTATGTCCACACATCATTGATCTTTATTATATTGCTTTTTCTTTTTAGGGTTGTAAACTGCTTATAGTTGTTATATAGTTGGGTATACATGTGAATTATAATCATAATTTATAGTTTCATAGTCAAATTAGATGAGAATGAATTATATTCTAAGCAATCTAAACTATAATTCCATTTTTTTCCTGTAAGGTGTATCTTCTAGGTGAGCATTGGATGAGTATTTTCTCCCAGCAAGAACTGCATTTCCAAAAGAATGGGCAGGATCATGTTAATACAATGATTCATTTAGCCATGATTTTTGAAAATACACTTTTTATTTTGCCCTTTGAATTTTCTCACATTGGAGATCAATTATGCCATTTTAAACATCTCTGTTTTCCAATAGGTCACATATTTTAATTCATGTTAGTTCCTATCAGGACATATAAATGATAGGAATGGGGATAATATTTGAACATAGTTCAATTGCTGAATAACAAGCCAACAACTGCAGTTTTCTTAACATGATGCATTCTGAAATCCTAATATATATTCATGCAGTATTTCTCTCTACCATTCTTTATAAATCTTGAAATTTCATTATATGCTTTCACCATGTACTCACTGCTATTTCTGTCACACTGCCCACTCACCCAATTGTTTATTTTGTTATGTAATTTTGAGGAGTGACTTGATTCTCTGGTAAAGTAATTTGGTTAACAAAGCACAAAAGAGAGCCGGAGAGACAGAGAGCAAGGAATCCTTTGAAAGATAGAGTTATTTATGTATTTTGCACTACAAAAAATTGTTATTGCCAGTATGTCGCAGGTTTGATTAACAAATGCATGCAGCTTAATACCTGCTATAAAGCTCTCATACTTCATTTAAGAAAGAAGCAACCACAAGTTCCTAACAGTGAACAGATAACAGCTGTACCAGATGGAACCGGTACCTGCTATTTATCTATGCAAAATGGAGTCTTGTGCCAGCAGAGAAAACTTCACATATTTAGATGCAAACAATGGGATTCTTCTTTCAACTTCATCTGAAAAGAGTCCAAACTCTGATTCCTGCAATAATATAATTAAGCATAATACTGTCTTACAGTTTTTCAGTTTGCTAATATTTTGCAAAATATTCATAATGGAAAAGAACAGTAGAATATTTTAGTATTCTTATGCTAGAGTTCAGTTATGACAACACCAATAGCACAAAGACTTCAATTTATCTGATGCATTACTTTTCATTCTTATCCATCCAAAAGCAGTCATTCCCTTTGAACATAATTTAGCACTTGTAGAGATTAAAAAAAACCTAACACCTTATTCTTGGAGTACGGAGAATGGAGAGACTTAGCCACCTTCCAAATTGTTATCAATTATCTTAAATGAGAAATGCTAAAGTTAGGAAGTCACATATACTAAACAACTAAAAGAACAATGATGACAATCTTGGAGATGATCTTCCATTTCCAAAATGTCAAATGTTGCAAAATAATGGAACATAATACATGTGACTTTCTGACAGTGGAACTATGTACCTTTAAAAAAGGCAATATCCAGAGTATATTGTTATGCCAACAACACATTTTCTAAGTTTGGTTGCACATATGATTTGGGCTTTTGTATATTTTAAGGCTATCATAAGCAAAACAGGGAATCTTGAGATCACTGAAATGTCTGCTTACAATTGCAGCAATAAAAACAACACTGTTATACATTGTGATTAATCATCAAAGAGACCAGATTTTAGAATTACACTTTAACACTTAAGCTACATAACTAGCAGCTTGTAAACCTGGTTTTATTATTGTTTTCCTTTGAAGTTATTCACTAAAGTCTGAAGAAATACTGTAAGAAATTTTGGGTTGCATGGATACTGCTTTACATTATTTCCATGACAAATTTGCCATCTTAATATGCAAAATGGGGATGATGAATCTATGTTCACAAACCACAAGGTAGGCATCCATGCTTAATTCAACTAAGTTTCCTGCCTAAGCAGGAGGTTGGACTAGAAGACCTCTAAGGTCATTTTGAACTGTTATTCTATTCTATTCTATTCTATTCTATTCTATTCTATTCTATTCCATTCCATTCTTGATAACTTACACTTCAAGTAATGAATGAAATATTATTGCATTAGCCATCTTCCATACAAAATTGGAAGACAGAGTCAGAGAGTGTTGACCTTCAGAGAGTGAAGAAATATCATCTTTTTCTTTCATACTTGTATGATAAAGTGGAATATATATATATATATATGCAATAACTTTACGAATACACATGAAGATTAGAATTTAAATAGAAATATAAGGCAATTCACCAGGTGAAGGACATAATGGCTAGTGATGCATGAAGTTTAGTCAATACATGAAATTTTGCATATGAGTGGACCAGTGGTGGGCTTCAAAATTTTTTAGAACCTTTTCTGTAGGTGTGGCCTGCTTTGTGGGAGTAACTTGCTGGCCATGTGACCGGGTGGGAGTGGCTTGCCAGCCATGTGACTGAGTGGGAGTGGCTTGTCATGTGACCAGGTGGGCATGGCCAACTTATAAAATGTGATGAAACTCACTTAATAACGCTCTTGCTTAGCAAACCAAAATGTTGGCTCAGAAACTCTGGCATTTGAAGCACACAAGTCTTAAATCTGTCAAGTTACAAGACCCTTGCACCCCTAACCCTTAAGAAAAAAACCCCAGGGGTGTTCAAACTTGACAGCTTTAAGACTTTAAGGTTTAGATAGGACTCTTAGAGGTGGGCAGGGCGATTGGTGATCCAGCCAATCAGTGAAAGGTGGGCGGGCCAAGTGTGGTGCAGACGGGCAGGGGGAGGGAGCTGGAACCGGTTCTAAATGGCATGGTAGATTTGTGGAACCTCTTCTATAGAAGAGGTTAGAACTGGTAGGAACCCATCCCTGGAGTGGACTGAATGGTGGACAACAAACATTTTCAACACTTTCATGTGGAATTAATCAATGGGCGAGGGAGGGGAAGAACTGTACATTTCAAAGAATACATTACTGAAAATTCTGACTATAAATTTTAATTAATGGGAAAATATAGTCCTCTGATGTTTGATAAAAGAGTTTTACTTCAACATTCTCCTTTGAAGATTTTTTTTTAAAAATACAGAAGGGGGCAAATTAGGGATCCCCCCCCCCAGTTTGTACTTTTACTGCTTCATTTGCTGGCTTTTCAAAGTAAATTCCTGTTTGTTTCTTGTAGCAGTGTTTCTAGTGTTGATACCTGAAAATATCCCCAGAGGCCAAAAGAAAAAAATCAATTTTTATTTCAATCAATCAAAACTTTTGACAAACCTGAAAATACTATTACATTTCAAATTGTGTTCTGGATTATTAATCTCTGTTGAATTTACCTTAAGCATTTATTTGAAACAAAATGAAACACTATCAATCCATATGTCTTGAGTATAACTGCATTTGCTGCTTACAAAATAAGCGGTGGAATTGAATTCAAATTCAAATACTATACTACTATATAAATGTATATTTGATGTACCATTCTAAGAAGGCGAGAGGGAAAGAGACTATTCAAACAGTCTCATCATGTTTGTTAAATATTTTTAATTCCTACTTGTTATTCATTGCAAATTTGTTGGCACTGTAAAATTGGGACTGATGACCTTACCACTAAGGATAATTTAAACAACAACAAAAGTATACACAAAGTCAACTGTAGAAGATTTGATTTACAAAACGCCAGATTTAGTCCTTGGTATCTCTAGGTAAACAAAGGATAAATGCAATGGGAAAAATATTCTAACTGCTACCAATACTATTAGAAAATCTGACTTTAAGCAAAATGGACAAGCATTCTGATGACAATGATATTGTATTCAGCCATTTTTTGAGTTCCTAACACTCATTTGGTTCTCCAACTCACTGCCAAGTTGGAAAGGATTTTGTTCTGTATCTCCAAGTACTAATTTTGTGCCATAAAATTGTTGTCAACAATGAGAATCTATCCTCAATCTGGTATTTCAGGTTTAGAGGCAGCATCTGTGTATCTTTCCCAAGGCCTTTATATTTGCAGTAACAGCTTCTGGGTTAGCATATTTCTTGACTATTATTTCTTGACTTTTAATGGTTAATCCTAAAAGGTAGAAGCTATGCATCACTTTGATATCTTCTTTGTCAATTCAATTCAATGTCAATCTCCAGGTGGGGTCCTTAGAATAGTCAATTACCTTTTGACAATGCTAGCCCTCTCTAGATACACCGAGAAGGATGGTAATCCCAGAGAGCTGTTGCCTATCAAAGTAGACAATATAAAACAATAGAGCACTCATATCATTTGAATTGATTTATTTCTGTGATTTTCATGCTGCTTCAATTTGACCAATGATGAACATCTTAAAATCAAAATAGTGGATAAAAAAATACAACTAACTAAATCAATGTAAGGAGAGAACAATCACAATATCCGTATTTTGCAACTTTTTCCCCCTTAAAAGAGGGTGAAAATTTGGGTGCGTCTTATACACCGAATATAGCCCCACCCACCCACCAGCCCCCACCCTTTGGCCTCTGTCTCCCAGCAATTTACCTCTTTGCAGCAAAGGGGGACTTGCAGTGGCTTCAATAGCAATCCCTGCAGCCTCTAACAGCTGAAGATTGGGAGAAATAGAAACCGAAACTAGTGGTTTGCTCCACATGGCAAACTGTTGGGAGACAGTTTTTTTTTCTTGTGCTAATCAGGATGCTTGCTACAAGGAGGTAATTCAACAACTATAAATGCCTATAGAATGTTCAAATTATTAGACTTATTTTTAAAGACTGCTTTATTATTGTTCTAGACAACTTAACAAAATTGAGAACCTTTTTAAATGAATGCTTGATCTGAAGAGGTCCAGTGCTATTGTTTTAAAAAGTTCTATTCTTTTAAATAGCAGAGAATAACTATACTTCCAGAAAGTACATTTTAACCGCATCTGTACAAGTATAGTCTGAAATATAACACTAAAAACAGTGTATATTGTCTGTACCGGAGTCCTTTCGGGATTGGGCGGCATATAAATTTTAACAATAAATAAATAAATAAATAAATAAATAAATAAATAAATAAATAAATAAATACTGTTTGTTGCAGGGAGGCAAATTGCTGGGAGGCAGAGGCAGATATTTTCCCCTTGTTTTCCTCCCCAAAATCTAGGTGCGTCTTATACTTCGGAGTGTCTTATACTCTGAAAAATATGGTAATTACAATCTCGTCAAACCATATCATTGTGTATATTCAAGACAAATATCCCAAGGTCACGAGGTTTCTGAAGTTCACTGCTTCTTAAATACCATTAGAGATTGGAATAATCTTATCTTTGGGGGCAAATTGGAATTGGAATTGGAACCTATAGAATATACTTATTTTAAAACCTGTTTTTGGATTTTCCAACAGATGAGTAGTCTCTTAACATCTTCTTACAAGGCATACAGATTCCATGTGGAGTAAGAAGTCATGAGATCCCAAATTTTGATTTGCACCTGGAAACAAGCTAGCAGCCAGTGAGACTTCTGTTACGCACATGTAATAGAGCAGTAATGGGTTGGACCTCTTAAAAAGCCAACAACAATATTCTGCACTTGTTAGGAATGTCTAGGTATTTAAGAATATCCCCATGTAGAATGAATTGTAATGGTCATATTGAGAGATAACTTGGGCATACACACAGTCATATTTGAATAGATACACAATATATTTAAATAAGTAACATACATATTAGAAAATTGATAACATAAAATGTAAAATATCAATGAACTACTTTTTTGATCAAATACATATTGTCTAAAATATAATTTGAACGTTTACATTTTTAAAAATTAAAATATAAAAATACAATTAATCATTGCTCGCTCCCTCAAAGTTTCAAGTGCACAGACATATAATCTCAAATTAATCTTATTAAGAAAGATTTATCTAAATATAGTATCTCTGGAGATATATCTGGAAAAACAAATTCAAATTCAATTCAAACATATATTTATATCTATAGACAATGTTAGCCCTAAATTTGTAGAAAAGAATAGCATTCCAAGTGAGCGGTTTTGGGGCACTTAAACCTTTCTTAATTACAGAAACATTTCTGCAGTATAAGGCATCTACTAATTTTCTACAGTATTTACCATATTTTTCAGAGTATAAGATGCACCAAGGTTTTGAAGAGGCAATTTTTTAAAAAAATAGGTAGGTAGATAGAGGGATAGAGACGGAGAGTAAGAAAGAGAAATACAGTAGGTAGATAGGTAGAGCGAGTAGCAGGGGTGGGTTTCAACCGGTTCGTGGCAGTCCCCGCGAACCGGTTGGTCGGCGAACCTGGAAGTAAGTAACTTCCGGGAACGGTGAAGGGCCCACCCACCCGCCCGCGCTCCTTACTGGTCTTTGAAGGCTTCTGCGCTTCCACGCAGGCGCAGGGCTCATACAGCGCCTGCGCGATTCTCCGCGAGCAGCTGGATGGCACATACAGCGCCTGCGTGATTCTCCGTGAGCAGCTGGAGCATCGCGCAGGTGCTAAGACACATGCGTGGACTGCACACGTGCACGAGGACGCCGCCGGCCCCGTTCCAACTGAACCGGTTGGAACGGGATTAGCAACCCACCACTGGCGAGTAGGTAGGTAGATAAAGGGATAGAGAGAGAGAAATACAGTAGGTAGATAGGGAGAGAGAAAGTAGGTAGTTAGATAGATGTTTCCACGTATATTTATCCATGTGCTGGAGAAGGAAATTGCTGACAAACCTTAAGACTTTGTTTCTGCTGGCACAGCACTTGATCAATTCTCATCAGTTAAAGAGCTTTCCAAAAGAAAAAAAAGTTTTTGTACTCTGCAAACCTCAAAAAAAAATTTTTTTTTAAATACAAAAGGCATGAAGAGCCCGGGGGGGGGAGGCTTGCAGAATGCTGCTGGGGCCTGGGGGGCAAAAAACAGCCCATTTTTGGCTCATTTCTGTCCTCACCAGCCCCCAGGACCCCTCTGAAAGCCTTCATAAGGCTATGCACGGCCATAGCCTTATGAAGAGGCAGGGCTTCGGGAGGCAAAAAATGCTGTATTTGATGTATAAGACACCCAGATTTTCAGCCTCTTTTTTAAGGAGAAAAGATGCGTCTTATACTCCAAAAAATATGGTATTTGTTCCTGTACTGTACAAATCCAAGCAGGAAAGTCTTGCAGTAGTGCCCGCATTCTGCCTGTCACATAAAGGTGTGAATGACTGCACAAAACATATATTATACATGCTATATACCTTGTGCAGGTGAGAAATATATCACTACATTCAGGTAATAACCCACAACCATTTCAGGAGGCTGATGAGCCAGTTATCTAATTAGGCAATTTGTTTCATGGACCTAGTCTGTTCAGTCTAATAACTCATAATTGCAACATCCATTAAGTAATATGACTGTTTTTAATTATTTAAATTACTTAATTACTTAAATTACAACATCTTCAAGCCAACCTATAGCCAAACTTTGGATCCTTTTCCCATATTTCCAGCCAAACCGTTTTTCATTGCAGATACCATTGGCCCCAGCCAGAATGGGCAATGTTTAGGGATAATGGGATTTGTAATGAAACCAGATTTTATTGATCACCTGTAATTATTATATAATATGCATATACTGTAAGCTCTTGACACTAAAAAACTGAAAATAAATGTTGTTTATTTATTTGATTTACACCCCACATTTATTTTTATACAATTCCAGATGGTATACATAATGTTTCCACCTCCTATTTTCTCTACAGAAAACTTTCAAGAGAACATCAGACTATATCTGACCCTTAATTCCCAAATAAATATTTCTCTGGCTCCCTGGCTTGAATTACAATATGTCTCAAAAAGAATAGTGTGAACTGAGAGGTAAAAGTAAGACAAAGAAACTTGAAGTTTTTCTGAGGAGAACATACAGTTTGATCAAAAGTATTCAACTCATAATGTTTAATTAACAACAGTATGCTTTAACTGCAACTGGAATGCAAGCTTCTTTCTGGGGTAAATTTAAGGGAAGATAAAATGCTGATTAAGTTGACTCTTCAGTTGTGAGTGTATATGTACTTTAGCTTCAGTAGATTACATTAACAGTCCCACATGGTCGTTTGGAGCTAGAGATTAGTTCTTCCTTATTTATCTATAGTATTTAGCAGCATCATGTTGTAACAGTTCAGAAAAAGATCTGAGTTCAAATAATATATATGAAGTTTGTGATCAAGTCACAGCTTGCCTCTTTCAAAGACAGTATCAAGAACCACCATATATGATACTGCCTGGAGTTCTGAGGTTTTCTACATGAAAGGAACATAGAGTTCAAATATATAGCTCACTAATTTTTTTAAAATTGTAATGGCTAGAATCCAGCAAAACCTACACATACAATTTAAGTTTAGTTTCTTCAGAAGTATTTTTAAAAGATCAAATAGTGATCCTTCCAAACATTCAGTTGTCTTAATGACTGTTTAGCAAACATTCAAAGATACTATGATGCTGGAAAAGTAACCTTATGATTGGTCCTTGCATTTAGAACCATCACAGCATCCACACAATCATGTGATTGAGATTTCAGCACCTTGAAACTGGTGGGCAGTTATGTCAATTACTTAATGACAGAGTTTCTGGTTCTAAGCCTCATGTGTTATATGAAGAAAAGAAAAGGATTCCTACATGTTTAGTAATATTTGTAAATCTTCAAAGGTGGCATCATTTCTTTGTTCTGTTCCTATTTAAGTAGTTCTTATTATTTATTTGGGGGGGTGGGGGTAAAAGAGAGACCATGAGAGTCCATAAAAGAGAGATCATAAGATAGAATAAACTATCCAATAGCATCTATAGCACAGGTGTCAAACTCGCTGTGTCACGTTGACATCACACGGCATATTTTGACATTTTTTCCTTTGTGGTACTGGGTTGGGCCTGGTCTATGCATGATGCATCTGGCCCACGGGCCACCAGTTTCACACCCCTGATTCTGGAGAATGATGTTTTCTACCATAGAAGAAACTCTGATTAAGTGCTAAGGATTTAAAATGTCTAAAACTAATTGCAATGACTACATGCTTTTGTATTTTGAGAACAGAAAATTATTTATTGGTAGTGCAAAGATTTTATATGAATGAAGATGCAGATTCAGGTTGGTTACATCTAAAAACAAGCGTTAGGGGGTGGGGAAATGAAGGAGAATAGCAAACGTAAGACAGATTAGTGATTAGACTCAGCGTAAGAACCTTAATAGATTTACCTGAAATGGGAGCTGAAAAAAAATCATATAAAGCATGTTTTAACAGCAGCATATATTTATTATAAAAACCTTTCCCCTTCTGCTCCATTATATCTTAGTTTTTATTGTTTTCTTGCTTTGATCAGTTTAACAATCTAAAAATAATATTGTGAAATAAAATAGTTTTTCTAATTAAGAGCAGACATAAAAGTACTCTGTTTTCCTGTAAATAAGACCTTCCCGGATAATAAGCCCAATGGGGCTTCTGAGTGCATGTGCTAAAATAATCCCTTCTCTGAATTAAGTCCTTCCTGAAAATATTGCAACACAGCAGCAGTCATGAGGTGACCATGCTCGCCGCCTCCTGCACCTCAAATATAATAAAACCTCCCCAAAAATAAGGCCAAGTGCTTATTCTGGGGGTCAAAAGAAAATACGACCCTGTCTTATATGGTAATATGCATATTTTTCACTAAAAATACCTACATGTTTTTATTGATGGAATTTTATACAATCTCTACAGGATTATAGTTTTAATTTTAATTCATACGTTCAATAATTTTAAAGAAAAAAGTAAAAGTAAGTGCAATATTAATAAACACATACTTGAAATACCATCTGTGATATCATTAATAAATTGCATCCAATTGAAGTCTTGTGTGAGCATTGTGTTTCTGATAAGCTTGAAATCCCCAGCATCATCTTAATATATAATAGGAATAATTTCCATTCATTGCTGATTGGCTTGCAATGTGCGTTCGCATATACACGCACACACGCACACACACACACGCACGCACACACACGCACACACACACTCTCTAGTGGTGGTATTCAATTTTTTTTTACTACCAGTTCTGTGGGCATGACTTGGTGTGGCTTGGTGGGCGTGGCAGAGGAAGAATACTGTAAAATCTCCATTCCCTCCCCACTCCAGGAGAAGGTTACTGAAAAATCCCCATTCCCTCCCGATTAGTGAGACAAGGGAAGCAGAGAATAGATGGGGGTGGGACAGTCAGAGGTGGTATTTATTGGTTCTCCAAATTACTCAAAATTTCCGCTACCAGTTCTCCAGAACTGGTCAGAACCTACTGAATACCACCTCTGACACATACCAATTTGAATCAAATTGTTTTGAACAATGAACGGGAAAGCTAGAGTTTCTTTAGGAAGCCTTCTCATAAACCATTAGCTTACCCAGAAGCACATGATAAAATAGGTTAGTTATAACCCTCTCATCTTCTTCCAATTTTGCCTAAATATACATTTCAGTGATAAAATTTATGTTGCATTTTCTACTTTTAAGATTTACTTTTTTTTCTTCCAGGCAAGTTCAATTAAGTCATAACTGTGTTATCCCCCTCAGGCTTCTGAATGTAATGTTCTCGAAGGGAAGAATATTAAATAGTATTCCAGAAGTTTAAAGACCTGGCAGCTGTAAAAAATAAATATCTTCTTACAGCTGCTTCCAAAATCAAATCTACTAAACTCTAGTAATAGTAGAGAAATTAAGCCTTCTAAATCTTTGTTCAAGAGCTTCCTTATGCAATGGTTATAATACCTAAAGTTTTGAGTGTCATTAGCAAATTACATGCTAAACATTTAAATCATAAACTGCAAAACTGGATAAAGGCAGAGGGTATAATTCAAGAGAAGTAGACAGGATTAAGAATACGGAGGTCAACAATAGACCATATATTGGTGCTCTACCTTGTCTTTCACACACAAAAATTACCCATAAAAATATTCTTCCAACTTTGTGGCCTTTCTAAATTTTAAATATACCCTCAATTCAGTTTCCAGAAATATAAAAAATCAAAAAAACAACTCTTGATAGGCACCTCATTTTTTTTCTGATATAGAAATTATATTCCGACACCACCATAAGAATGAAGTACAATCGCCAAGGGTCTCTCTCAATTATAGTAAGTATTGAAACTCCTCTCTTCAATGATGGTCCTACTTTACACTTCTTTAGACTGCCACACTCTTAAACAAGCAGGATGCAAAATCTTTATGCTGCTGCCGCTACCATTTATTATTCCACTATTACGGCTGAAAGAGCAATGGCAAGAAGTTCTATTATTTAAGCACTTCTTCTACATAAGCAGAGAACAATTAATCCATCCAGCATTTAAAATTTCTGAGGCCAAATCTTTGATCCAATCCTTTATAATGTACAAATCCTATGCGGAAAGGATGCATTGGAATCAGGAGAAACCAAATTCTTCAGACTGATCCTCACTGCATTCAGTGCAACAACAAACACACCGTAAAGGCTTGAGTCAGAAATACCCACACTCCTGGTAAGAGCCTGGAGGATGATGATAAATTATTGGTTGAAAATCCAATTATTTCCAGTTGGCCTGACACCTTTAAGGTTCAATTTTCCTTTTCCCTGGAAATGGACCATGGAGCAAAAGTTGGTATTATACAGGTTTCCCATGCATTTTTAATTTATTTAGGGTAAGTTAAACAACTCCTCATTGTTGAAAATATATCCCCTTTAAGCCTATTATTAAGGCTTAAAAACTAGTCATTCCAATGTGGCAGAATAAATATAGTACTGGGGAACTAGTAAAATACTTAAAGAAAATCTAACATTCTCCAAGTTGAGGTTAGCATTCTTCAAAGCCAGGCATAATATCTTAACAACTGCATTTTATGCAAGGCAGATACTCCAAAACTCCATTAAGCAAGAATACCTGGCCATGTGATCTAATTTATTTCTCACATTATTGCACTGTAAATTCTACAGGGATGTTAAGTCTGCTTATATTTTGCCCCTAATATGTAAATTCATGTCTGGTTTTTCCAGACAGTATGTGAATCATCTTCTAGAAGATTTGAAATCCTTTTATCACTTATGCAGCAGTCAAATTCTGTGTTGCCACAATGAAAATAATAGCAATAGCAATAGCAGTAGACTTATATACCGCTTCATAGGCCTTTCAGGCCTCTCTAAGCAGTTTACAGAGAGTCAGCATATTGCCCCCAACAATCTGGGTCCTCATTTTACCCACCTCGGAAGGATGGAAGGCTGAGTCAACCCTGAGCCGGTGAGATTTGAACCGCTGAACTGCTGATCTAGCAGTAGCCTGCAGTGCTGCATTTAACCACTGCGCCACCTTGGCTCATAAGGCACATAGGAATAACTATTTCTATTTTATTCATCAGTTCAGGTTTATTATGCATTCATTATTTTATTTTAGATATGTATTTTTATTTCATTGATTGTAATATTTTAGATTTATCCTTGTTAACGTGCTAATTATTGTAGAGTGGTAATTATTGCTAATTATTGTAGAGTGGAAATGCTATCATATAGTCGTTTTTTTCTAAATAATTACATAGTGAATGGTGAAATACTCTAGGCAGTCCTACCATAGTATTCAGTATGAAGCTAAAAACAAAAGTTCATTTCACTTGGCATCCTGTTATCCATCTTAATTAATAACATGCCAATAGCAGCCCAAGTAATGAAAGAAAACAATCTGTTCTGATGTTGGTCCTCATCAATCAATACTCAATGACACACCTTCGGTAAACCATGGGATTATATAAAGTATGAGTGGCAACCAGTGATGGGTTCCGGATCCCGTTGCAACCAGTACTCTGTGACGGGGCCGGGCTTCCACCACGTGCACATCAGTGGTGGGTTTCAAAAATTGTTGGAACCTACTCTGGGGGTATGGCCTCCTTTGTGGGAGTGGTTTGCCATCCATGTGACCTGATGGGAGTGGCTTGCCACCCATGTGACCGGATATGAAATTATGAATTAGTACTTAGCAGTTAGCAGTTAGACTTATATACCGTTTCATAGGGCTTTCAGCCCTCTCTAAGCGGTTTACAGAGTCAGCATATGCCCCCATAGTCTGGGTCCTGCCCTCGGAAGGATGGAAGGCTGAGTCAACCTTGAGCCGGTGAGATTTGAACTGCCGAACTGCAGCTTAGCAGTCAGTTGAAGTGGCTGCAGTACTGCACTCTAACCACTCCGCCACCTTGGCTCTTTTTAGGTCGGTCCAAGTAGCTATTCAGAAACTTTGGCATTGAAGCATGCAAATCTTAAAGCTGTCAAGTTACAAGATCCTTGCCAGTGGTGGGTTTCAAAAATTTTTGGAACCTCTTCTGTAAGTGTGGCCTGCTTTCCGGGTCCACTGGTGGAACCTCTTCTAACCGGTTCGGTAGATTTGACGAACTGGTTCTACCGAATAGGTGTGAACTGGTAGGAACCCACCTCTGGTGCACGTGCACTAAGCGCACATGCGTACCCACCACCTGTGATGCTCCAGCTGCTCGCGGAGCATTACGCAGGCACTGTATAGTCCATGCACAAATGGCCCAGTTGGGTCAAATATAGGTAGGATGGTGGGCGGGCGGGCCCTCCGGAACACTGTACCGGAATGGTACCTGGTACACCCAGCAGGCACTGGTATGCCCATACCAGGGTGTACTGGGCGTAACCTACCACTGATGGCAACCTAATGCAGTTCAGATATTTTGGATTGGAACTCCTAAAATACCTTGTCATCTATGGCTCTTATATACCCAATTTTCCCAATTTTCCGTGGGGGCAGGGGATGGATGGATGGACTGGTAAGGATATACCAGGGTACCCAATAATCATACAGCCATTATGAAAGATAGCCATTGATATTGTTAATAACCCATTTCACATTCTAATATATCATTTGGGACTAAGCATTTTACAGAAGTAACGCTAAATAATATTTTGTAGGCTAGGAAAAATTGTGAATTTTCATTATATCAGCCATGCCCACAAATACATAAAAATATTGGCTATTTTATTTCTTAAGTTTCATATCTTCTTTCCTTATAAAAACAATTCCAAAACATTTTTCCTGCCAAAATTTGAACTCTACCACACTGCTAAAAGGCAAAATCTAATGCAACAATGTCTGTTTGGCTTAGCCGAAGGTTTCCTGGAACTAAATAACACTAAAATAATTGCTAATATGTCTATTTCAATAATTCTTGGCACCTTAAGCCTATAGCTAAACAGATGAGCCTATCAAAAGAATATGTAAAATGTCTGTCATGATGTTTTACCATTAAAGTGCATCCAAAGTCACTTTTATATATTCCTGTAATCATGCCTACCTATAGCAGCATCTTGTTCTCCAACCTTTTTTAATAGAAATTAGAACTGGCTTAAATTCTATGGAAACTAAGGTGCTTATTTATCTTTGTCCCCTTTCTTCCTCTTTTGATAATTGCCTATTTTGGAAGTAAAAATTTTCCACTCAGCAATAGAATCACAGAAATATTCAAGAGCACTGGCAGAGGTGTTGACTCATTATCCATCCACTCAGAAAGAAACCTAACAGACTGGTCCAGAAAAATTTTAAGTGTTTATATATACCAAGAAAGAAATCTTTATTAATGGTGCCTTAGCAAAATAGTAGAAGCTGCCATGGTTTAGTTTATGAGGAAAGACAGTGACCTTTTTTTAAGTGTCGGCACAAATGGAGGGAGAAAAGCATACTAGTGTTGCCCATTGCCCATTTATCTTCAGAGGCTTCCATCCATTCTTCTTTTTATAAAAAAAAAATTCTGCACCATTCAGAATCCTGATTTTCCAGCAAGCTAAAATGTATGAAAATTCTATATGGTTAAAAGAAGGCTCTTCCTACAATGATAGGTCTCTACGTGGTCTCTTTACTTTTCTCTCTTTTCATGTTTGTTTGTTTAATATATGTAGCTGACCATCTCATGCAGCACATACAAATAAGAACATAAAGCCATTATTAAAATATAACATTAAAATACAGTTAAAATGGTCCAAAGCTATAAATAACAAAAAAGACAGAGGTGCGTGTACTCTAAGTGTACATTCAGTACAGCATTTAACAGGTCTCATACTTCCATGGGATCCCTAGGCCTGATGCAGAACCATTTTTTAAAAAGCTTTCTCTAAGGCAGGTAGGTAAAGGTTCCCCTTGCACATATGTGCTAGTCGTTCCCGACTCTAGGGGGCAGTGCTCATCTCTGTTTCAAAGCCGAAGAGCCATCACGGTCCGAAGACGTTTCCATAATCATGTGGCCAGCATGACTAAATGCCGAAGGCACACGGAACACTGTTACTTTCCCACCCAAGTATTTTTCTACTTGCATTTTTACATGCTTTCTAACTGCTAGGTTGGCAGAAGCTGGGACAAGTAACGGGAGCTCACTCTGTTACGCGGCCCTAGGGATTCGAACTGCTGAACTGCTGACCTCTCTGATCAACAGCATCTTAGCCACTGAGCCACCGCGTCCCCTAAGGCCAATATACTGTAGGCCAATTTTCCCTCAGGGAGATTGATGTTCCAGATGGCAGGTACCACAGTAGAAAAGGCTCTCTTCCTGAGTCCCACCAAATGAAGCTTCTTGGTCAATGGGACACACATCATACTCCTTTTTTCAAATCTGATGAGATGGGAGATATATCTCAGGAGGGGTAGTCCCTTAGATAACCTGGCTCCATGCCATACAGGGCTTTAAAAATCATAACCAGCACTTTGAATTGAAGAAGTTAACTGACAACTAGTGCAGCTCAGAGTAGAGATGTAACATGTGCAAGTTTAGAAGCACACTTTACTGCACTTTGAACTAAGGATGATAAAGAAATTATTCTTGCATTTTTAAAAATTATGCAATATATGATACATTCAGGATAAACACTGCGGATTTCAAAAATTTTAAAAATCAGTTCATGAATAAAAATAGTACAAAATATATTTATGAAAGAAGGACACTCACACAGAAATGCATATAATGGGAGAATAATAAAAACAAAGAGAAATGAATGTAAAATTGAATGTAGGAATGTTGTTGTATATGAAAACTACAAACAGAATATCCTGATTTTGATTAATTTCATGTAAATTGTGAATTTGCTTCCAGTAATTACTTCAGGTTGAAATTTTCTTTATTTAGAACAACCACCTAAATAAAACTATTATGAAATGATCATGGAAACAATTTAGGTCATTGGAGTAATGTATCCTCACCAAAATTGTATGTTTTTTTTAAAAAAAATCAATAAGTTTTATATATTTAGAAAGAAGCAAATAACATTACAATAGATGAATATTCTAAATATTGCTCTAAAGTACAAGGTATTTTTTCTTACTTTACCCAAGTTTCTTCTGTTACAATTTTTAGAAATAATGAAATACATTATTTTGCTAGAAATATTTGTATCAGTACATAGATTTGCCATTTTAATAGGAAGGGAAAATATGATGAATAATTGAAAGGTTCTCTGATATATAGCAAAATATGTCTAAATTAGAAAACCAATAATTATATCGAGGTAATGCACTTTTAAGACAATATCCCCATCTGTTAGCAGGGACCCTGTATATTTTGTTTTCCCAGCTGGTGAGGAGATATATGAGGGGACGTCTGGAGCTTACCCAGCATTTTTCTAATTTTCAAGCTGAACTGTGTTGTTCTTCAATCCTATATGTGGAATGCAATGCCAGCAGTAGATGCTCTTTGAAAAATAGCAGTAATATATATCTTGGTCTCAGTTAGTGATAGATTATAATATTTTACACATCATTAGGCAAGATAGAAGTATTTTAACAAGATTAATTTGATTCTTTTCAATGGTAATGCAAAAATTCATTTATATTACAGTGAAGGTAATTGCAAAAACATTGTAACAGATATTAGAACTTGGAATTCTTGCTCACAGTAAGAATGATCAGTAACTCTGTTTAAGGATTAAATGCACATTAAAGGACCTGTGCCATAGTGGTGTTTTCTTCAGTGAAAAGAACTTTGCCTATGTGGATGGAAAGATCTGAATGTGAATTCCTCTGTACTAGACTGTAGTGGGTCTAAGCATAACTTTTTGTTATAAAATCACAGAACCGTGGAGATCACAGTTCTCCACAGTTTGTAGAAGGGAACATAAAATTCATCAAGAGATAAAGAACCTACAAACTCCATACTGGTCCTTTGTTTCACAGATCACACCATCTATCCGTCTTACCAATTATCCCTTATATTTAAACAAAATCTAGGAATTTGCAACTTATATTCATTATTTTGGTGTAAGTTCTATAGCAAACAAAAGCAATTCCTGACTATGTTCCATATAATACTTTTATTTATCTGAACAGTGATAATGTGTTTTCCAGTTTTCTTTTTTTCAGAATATAGAACTCAAATTCCCGCAGCTTGTCTTTATGAGCCATGTCCTCAAGACCCTGTGTTATCTTTGTCACCCTCCTCTGAATGTTGTCTAATCTAAGTATTCTTCTGGAAATGTGGTATCACCACACCAGCATAACATAGAGGGAAATAAGGATTTCATGATATAATAGATGCTCATAAGAACTAGAAGTACTTTCACAAATAATATCACTGCTTTTGAGAGAAACAAGAAGAAATAAAATGTATAAAATCAGAAATATCCATAGCTGCAGACTGTGCTGCACATGGACTATACGAAACAAACTTACCATGAAAATTCCTAGATATCTAGTTTTTGTCTGTCATAAACTAATATCAATTAAAACAACAGCAATAAAAATATAAAAATGAAAAAGATAATCCTCTCAAACCACAGTATTCCCCATTTTTTCATCAATTATAAATCTAAAAGCTTAAACATTACATGGTATTAACATATAAGAAACTGTAAAACTCAAAGAAAGGTAACTGCATATGGCATAACAATAGTTAGTATTTGTAGACATTTGCCTTAAATTGCAGGTTAGACATTGCCATATATCAAGTAAATTGATGTTCAAAATATACTTCCATGCATACTGTACTTTGAGTACAAGATGATGTAGAAGGGAAACTGAGAATTTGGATCAAACTCCTTCTTTATATGCTTGACTTTCAAACAGCTGGCAAGCCATTAAAGAAATGATTGGCAATGATTAAGAGAAAATTATGATATAGTGCTCACTAGATCTCCAGTTTTCAACTGTAAATTAAAATGTAATCATGTTACAATGATTGGTTAAGAGTATAACCTTTTTTGTTTTGTTTAGCATAGCTGAAATAAATTGGAAAAAAAGCTACCAGGATTTGTGTATGTTTAATGTTTTAAGAGTGATGTATAGAAATAGAACATTTAAAAAGTTTGAAGACATTATTTGCCAAGACATATTATGTATCTTCTATTATTTAGTCAAACTTTGGAAAAAATATCTGCTGAATGAAAGGCAAAGAAAGAAGAAAATCAAATTACAGTAATTATAAAGCTAAAGATTTTCCAAAAGAATATCCAGTGGGTCATGTATAATAATGAATCAGAAAGACCAGTGTTAGGCACTCATAGTCTAAACTGAGCAGCACTATTAAATTCAAATGCACATTCTGTTTAGATTGGACAAGTCCCAACAGTAGAACAAAGTCAGTCTGTCTTACTACCATAACCAAATTCTACAAGTTAACAGCTTTTTGTGAAAAGCTGCCATTTCAAAATGTCAATCAAGATGGAATATAAGTGGGAACTCCTGCAGAAATAACTAGCTGCAGGTTTGAAAAACATTTTTTCATCTTCTTTGTTGAAAGTGGAAAAAAAATAAAAGATATCTGAATGGGATCTTTTTTCGGTCCTGTAACTGTAGAACAAGATCAATAGCAACACCAAGAGCAAAAACACAAAACAAAGTTGCTCATGCCTTAAAAAGTACTGTTTGAGAAGTGGTGAATTCCAGTTGCCAAGCAAATGGAAATTCAATAATATGAACAAAAACATCAAAAATCTTTTTATGAAATGGTTACTAGAGGCAAAAAAAGCACTACATATCACATTGGTTTAAATGCCAACAAAATCTAAATAGCTTCAATTTTAAAAAAAAGTCCCCAAATAATTACTAGTATTGAACAGGCAAGTGGATAAATTTTGACTCTGATCAGTTTCTAATTATTTAATATTTGTTTTATATATTTCTGCATATTTCAGCTTTTTTGTGATACACACACCCCTCCAAGAGATACAAATGGTGCCCAATGTCTTAGGGTTCCAGAAAGCCCTTAAGCCTTGATTCTGTTTCCAGGCCTGGGGTTAATTGTGGTTATGAAGTGGCAGGGTTCTTGTATTTTTGTACTGTTTTTAGTCAGGGCTGTCAGTTTATGTATCTTTTAACTTTGTTAATTGTTTTTACTGGGTTTGTGGGCAGATTGGTAAACTGCCAATGTGAGACCGTATCAAATCTAATATATTAAATAAAATACCATTTCAGATTGAAGATGAAAATATGAATTGCTCCTTAAACATAAATCATTATTTATAATCATAAATGTGAGATTAAAAATCTAAAATAAACAAATAAATAAGTATACATTAATTATCAGCTCCTTGTAATATAAGACATCAGTAATAAATTACCACTCTGAGATTGTTTTTATTTTTCTTTCATGTGAAGGTTGGAAGATTATGATGATGAACAGGAAACTACAAAGCAGGATGGGATCAGTAGGACCACAAGTAATATGGCAGAAGAAGCTATTTTTTAGTCATAAGATAAACATTCATGAAAGAGAAAATCAGCAGTGATGCTGCTGCAGATAATTAAAATACTAATAAGCAGAACTTAATCTGATTGTGATGGCTTTGTTAAGACAGTGATATATGTCATTGCAGCATTTCTAAGGACATTTCTGTCAAAATCAGAGATCAATACATTTGACTGACACCCAGTATTATACAAAATACAAAATTTTAAAAAAACATGGCACTGGTTGTGAAAAATTGGACAGCTATGATGGAATTCATTTCACTTAAAGGCTGAGTTCAGTCCTGCCATAATCCATGCTAAATAGTTTTGCTATATAAAAAGAGGAGGAAGATTTATTGTATAAAATGCAATATATTAAAAATTATTTTCAATTTCATAAACTCTTGGTATAATTTAGAGCTCTACAAAGAGAGGTAGTCTTTGTTCCTGGACTGAAGCATTACAGTAGGAGTGAACAAGTTACAATCTTAAAGCCATTTTTGCAGATGAAAATTGGCAATGGAGATTCCCACCGTTTTGTGCAGGAAACTAAAATAGTCAAAATATAGTTTACAAAATAAAGAACAGTCACTGTCTCTCACACACCCTCCTACACATCTCAGTTCTACCAACCTCTGGCCAATGCGTTGCTGCCTTCAGCTCCTTTAAAAAAAATTAAATGTAGCCCTCACTTCCCACTGATGTAGGTTGAATGAGATAATGACTGGCTCAGTCATACAATGTGTTTTCATAGCTGAGGAAACTTGGGTCTTCCTAGTCTTAATCTAACATTTAACCAGTGCCACACTAGCTCTGTGCTGATATCTGTTGGCAGTGGATCTTTCAATTTTTTAAACTAATGGAATGAGGGCTTATGAACAATGTAATCAAGTTATTTTATGACGCAAGTTTCCAGGCCTTGATTTCCCATTCATTTTACTGTAGGTGTTAATATTGATGTTACTTCGATCTACAGTTTTTAAATATGTAACTTTAACATGAAAATCTGATATTTGTATTTTTTCCACAATTATATTGTTACAACTATTCTTCTTTAGTTTGCTTAATAAAGCAAAATACATATTTTAAATGTGGCATGCTATACAGATTTTTTTTAGAAATTTGCAAAATTACAGGTAATTCTCAACTTACAATTTCATTTCATTACAATATAAGTATAATCTTTATTGTCATTGTACTTAAATGCAACAAAATTGGTTTTAACCTCACTGGTGCAAAATTATAGCAGAAACAAAAAAAGAAAGAAAAGAAAAAAAACTAGCATGTCCATGGAGTGATTGTGGTTGTATTTAAAAGTCTCACATCCCAAGGATAGAAACTATCTTTAAACCTAAATATCATTTAGTGACTATTCAAAGTTATAATGGCACTGAAAAAAGTGACATGACCATTTTCCACGTGATGTACATTCGGATGCTTGACAACTGGATCATATTTATGACAGTTGCAGTATCCTAGGGTCATGCTATAAGCTTTTGTGACCTTTTGACAAGTAAAGTTAACAGGGAAGCCAGATTCATTTAACAACCATGTTACTAATTTAACAATTGGGTTACTAACTTATCAACTGCAGTGATTCACTTAACAACTGTGGCAAGAAAAGTTGTAAAATGGGGAAAAACTCACTTAATAAATTTATCACTTAGCAACATAAATCCAGGGCTCAGGTGTGTTGTAAGTCGACGACTACCTGTAGTCCTAGGACTAGAATGAAAGTGTTATGAAAGAACAGAAAGTTACCATTATTGATTATTACCGTAAGAGTTTCTGGATATATGCATCAATATAATCTATCTGACTTTGGATAATATGTGGCTTCACTTGACTGAAGCCTGCAAAGGGAGCAAAGTATTTTTGGTTGGCTCTCATAATGATTGTTTTGTTGCTTTTTTTTTTTTTTTGAAGAAAGAATCTTTTTTCTTAAAATGCTATCAGACATTTTTGACATATTCCCAACTGCTGTGTGTTTCAAGCATGTATTATAAAAATAAATTGACATTTATTTAAGTATTTAAGAATACTTGTCAACCTAATAACACATTTCCAATTTTAAAAAATGTAAACAATATATACTTCAAAATATTAAACACAAGATTGAACACAAAATATGTTTTTTTAGCTATTACCATACTGTTTGAGTGTTAAGGATAAGAGTGGTATAAACTTGGTTTCGGTTTGAACGTCCAAAGTTGCTATATTTAGCATTCATTTGCATTCCATGTTTACGGGAATTAAATATGTAGTCATTTGAAGTCCACAATATGTATATTGTGTTTGTAATAACTGCATATTTTACAAGTGCATTATTCCTTCCATTAGGATTAAAACCTCACCGAATAGCAATTTGTGAAAGAATTCTAGCAGAGCCCTGAGTCCAGAACTCTGACCTCTGATGAGAAGCTTGGCAGAAACAAACTCTAAGTCTAGGCAAAACATCTGCTTTCAGTTAGATTTTTTTTTTAAAAAAAATAGCCCTTGTACTGGGGAAACTGGTATTCACTTCACTTTGCCTATAGACTTTAACTGACTTCAGTGCTGCCTCAGGGGGAAAAAAAATACTCAACCAGGATGACTGTCAATCACTTCAGGCTTCTTGGTGGCCTGTGCAGAGGCATTCAAGAGACACTGTATGTTATTTGTTCATTTTTCCTCTATGTTTTCCTTCTATTAGAGTTTACATCTCCCGTGTTTATTTCAAAAGCGATCACCAATTCAGTCATGCCATCTCAAACAGCATTTTGATTTGCAAATTCAAGCCACTGTTAACCCCCAACCCTGATTTTATCTAGTGTAATAAATTTTCTTTTTTCTTTGCATGAGTCAAGTAACAAAAATAAGTAAACAACCCTAAAGCATTTAAATCCATGGATGAATCATGCATGAGTTCAATTTCATTGCTAAACGCAATCTTTAATGCATTGTTAAAAGATGCAAAAGTGAAGCTGCATAAAAAGTGAGAACTGATGCAGCACAGAAGTAAAAGGCCTTTTCTTCAAATCAGGGAATTCACAGCCTTCATTTTTAAAGGTCATTTTAAAATGTCAATTAATATCTAATTAATGTTTTGCACTAACAGTAGTATATCGTAAGACATTCTCAAGCGCATGCGTGAGAATGGGAATGGCCGCCGAGCTCCAACGCTCCGGCTATTGAGAAATAACAGCGATAGATTCCAGGCGACCAGGACCCCGAACATGACAACGGAGGGGTCCTTGCAAGCGATCAACATTCAGGCTTCCTGGGGAGGTAATTATTTGAGGAGGGGGCTGCCTTCGGGCGGCCCCTGGACGGCGTTACCTCCCTCGGCGATTTTTCCTTCGAACAGCTGGGCGGCGGCGGTGGCGGCGTTGCGCGAGCGGCGGCGGCTTCGGCCCCGCTGCCTCAGGAGGCTGCCCCGCTACCCTGGGAGGCTTGATTCGTGCCCTGAACAGAGGGTAGGGAACTGTATGGAAGTGCCTGTTTGGATTGGAGGACTGACTCTCTACCCTCACCGCAACTTTGCTGCTTTGTACTACGGCCCTACTGATTGCTCCCTTTCGAACAGTTGGGCGGCGGCGGTGGCGGCGTTACACGAGCGGCGGTGGCTTTGGCCCCGCTGTCTCAAGAGGCTGCCCCGCTACCCTGGGAGGCTTGATTTGTGCCCTGAACAGAGGGTAGGGAACTGTATGGAAGTGCCTGTTTGGACTAGAGGACTAGCTCTTTACCCCCACCGCAACTTTGCTGCTTTGTACTGCGGCCCTGCTGATTGCTTCCTTTCCCCCTGGCACGGCATCCCCTTTGTGTTTTGCCGCTGCTTTCACTGGGCTCTGCAACGTTTTATTTATCATCTATCCACCTGGACTGTGATCCCAGGATTTCAACGACAAGCTCTTTGTTGTGTTGGGTACCATCTGTTGCTGCTGCTGCCTCAGGAGGGCCACGTTAGGCAAAATCGTCCACCGGATCATCTTGCATTGGACACCATTGCTCCGGAAAGGCAGCATATGTGGACCTCTGACTCCCTCCAGTGGCCATTACCGACACTTCCTCCATCTTTTGGCTGGTTTCATCATTTTTACCATCTTTATCATCTTTACCGCCTCTTTAATTACCATCTACTCACCCCTCCTATAATTACATCTATAATTACATCTGTTGGGCCTCTCCACGTACGAACTAACTGTACCCATCTGGTTAATACTACCCCTCGTCGTCCCAGGGAAACCATCTCAACTACCCAGACTTTGCCTTTACTGACATTATTGACAAATCGGACTTTAACATCTTTGACGATTTCTTTTAATCGCCTGGACTTTTGGGACCTTCCCAACTACATAAGAAGGGAAGAAAGGCTACTTCCCCTTCTATATATACTCTTTTATAAGATCTACGCACGCTGCGCAAACTTTTAAATGGTATGGTGAGTGCATGTGATTGTATGTGTGAATTGGATGATCCCACTTTTATTACCCTATGACTCTTGTATTTTTATGTGTTCTTAATTATTACGTGGGGACTGCTTGAGTGTATAAATGAGTGTGCTTGATTCGGAGGACCTGTCGGGAATTGCGGGGGCTATGGGGGTGGTTGAGGGGACTAAAGATACGGGAGAGGGTCGGGGTATTGCGGTCGTGACAGGGAGGGGCAGATACGGCGGGGACTTTAGGGCAGGCCATTACCGGGGAAGGAGGGTTCGCTACATCACAGAGATCCCTCCTTCCGGCCCTAGGAGCCCCACTCCAAGACCAGATGGCGCAAGTAATCAGGACCCTGGTCTCAGGCTGTTGTCGCTAAATGCCAGGTCTGTTGTACATAAAGCACCTCTCGTCCGGGACTTAATTTTAGACGAGAGGGCAGACCTGGCATGTATTACTGAGACCTGGCTGGGCCCAGAGGGAGGAGTCCCCCTTGTAGAACTGTGCCCAGAAGGTTTTCAGGTGCTGCTTCAGCCGAGAGCCCAGGGAAGGGGTGGGGGTGTGGCCGCTGTTATCCGGGAGTCGTTAGTTCCTCGTAGGGTCCCTGCTCCGGAGATTGTCGGGTGTGAGTCTTTGCTGTTAAAGTTGGACCTCAAGGGTCAAGTGGGTTTGCTGCTAACGTACCTGCCTCCCAACAGCGTTGCAGCAGCCCTCCCCTCGCTCCTCGAGTCAGTAGCCGAGCTGGCAATTGAGTTCCCTAGGTTGATGGTCCTGGGGGACTTTAATTTGCCGTCGCTCGGTGAAAACTCTGATGGGGCGCAGGAGTTCATGGCTTCCATGACAGCCATGGGCTTGACTCAAGTAATCCGAGGCCCAACCCATTCAGCGGGACACATGCTTGACCTCGTATTTCTCTCGGAGCAGTGGATGTGTGATCTTGGTCTGAGGGGGAGTGACATCATACCCCTGTCGTGGTCAGACCATTGCCTACTGAGGCTCGACTTCCGGAGGCCAAACCCCCACTGTAGGGAGGAGGAACCGACCAGGTGGTTCCGCCCCAGGCGTCTTATGGAGCCAGTAAGGTTCCAGACAGAGCTTGGGGTTATTCCTGATACTTTCGCCCACAGTCCGGTAGAGACTCTGGCTGCTGCGTGGCATTCGGCAGCGTCAGAGGCCCTCGACCGGATTGCGCCACTGCGGCCCCTCCGAGGCGGCGGATCCCGGAGACCCCCTTGGTTCACCGAGGAGCTCCGGGAGATGAAGCGCCGGAGGAGATGCCTAGAGCACCGTTGGAGGTCCGATAAGTCCGCATCGAACCGAGCAATGGTAACCACCTGCACCAGGGAATATACTAGGGCACTTAGGGCAGCTAAAAGATCACACATAGCCTCCCTGGTCGCATCCGCTGAGTCCCGCCCAGCCGCCCTGTTTAGGATAACCCGCTCCCTATTGAACAAAAGGGAGGCGGGGGAACCCTTGCAGGGCAGAGCTGAAGAATATGCCCAATTCTTAGCGGACAAAATTGCTCGGTTTCGGACGGACTTGGACTCCACACCCGCAGTTCCAGCCGAGACTCAGGGGGACCAAGTACAACAGCTCTGGGTTGAGTTTCAGGAGGTTAGCCCCGGGGATGTGGACAAGGCCATGAGAGCTGTGAGTTCCTCCACCTGTGCTCTGGATCCGTGTCCCTCATGGCTGGTTTCTAACTGCAGTGAGGTGACACGAGGCTGGATCCAGGCGGTTGTAACCGCCTCTCTTCGGGAGGGGAACTTCCCCGCCGCACTGAAAGCGGCGGTGGTGAGACCCCTCCTGAAGAAGCCATCCCTAGATCCAGCTGTCCTTAACAACTATCGCCCGGTCTCCAACCTCCCCTTTTTGGGGAAGGTTGTTGAGAAGGTGGTGGCCTTCCAGCTCCAACGGTCCTTGGAGGAAGCAGACTACCTAGACCCCTTCCAGTCAGGCTTCAGACCCGGTTACAGCACTGAAACCGCCTTGGTCGCATTGATGGATGATCTTTGGAGAGCCAGAGATGAAGGACATCCCTCCATCCTGGTCCTCCTTGACCTCTCAGCGGCTTTCGATACCATCGACCATGGTATCCTTCTGCGAAGACTGCGGGAGGTGGGAGTGGGAGGCACCGTGTTACGGTGGTTCTCCTCCTACCTCTCGGACAGGTCGCAGTCGGTGTTAGTGGGAGGGCAGAGATCGTCCCCAAGGCCCCTGAAATATGGGGTGCCGCAGGGTTCGGTCTTATCCCCCCTACTATTTAACATTTACATGAAACCGCTGGGAGAGATCATCCGTAGGCACGGGATTAGATACCATCAATACGCGGACGATACTCAATTGTATCTGTCCGCCCCGTGCCAAATCAATGAAGCGGTTGACGTAATGGACCGGGGGCTTGAAGCCGTCATGGACTGGATGAGGATTAACAAGCTTGTGCTCAACCCAGAAAAGACCGAGTGGCTGTTGTGTTTTCCTCCCAAAAATTTGGCCACTAATCCAACACTCAGGCTGGGGGGTCAAATTTTACACCCCTCAGAGAGGGTTCGCAACTTGGGAGTCCTCCTGGATCCACAGCTGTCATTCGACCATCATATAGCGGCTGTGACCAGGGGGGCATTCGCCCAGGTACGCCTGGTGCGCCAGTTGCGACCCTACCTGAACCGGGAGGCCCTCACAACAGTCACTCGGGCCCTCGTGATTTCTAGGCTGGAATACTGCAACGTGCTCTACATGGGGCTGCCCTTGAGGAGCATCCGGCGACTTCAGCTAGTGCAGAACGCAGCCGCGCGAGTGATCGCGGGTGCACCCCGATTCACCCGCATTACACCTATCCTCCGCGAGCTGCGCTGGCTACCTGTTGATCTCCGGATGCGCTTCAAGGTGCTACTGATCACCCATAAAGCCCTACATGGCAGTGGATCTGGATACTTGAGAGACCGCCTTCTGCCAATTACCTCCCTACGACCTATAAGATCCCATAGGTTAGGCCTCCTCCGCATTCCATCGGCCAGCCAGTGTCGGCTGGCAACCACAAGGAGGAGGGCCTTCTCAGCAGCGGCCCCGACCCTTTGGAACGAGCTCCCCGTAGAGATTCGTACCCTCTCCACCGTCCAGGCCTTCCGCACAGCCTTGAAGAACTGGCTCGCCCGTCAGGCCTGGGGATAAGGACCATTACCCCGCCCGAATGTTGTATGCATGTTGCTTATTATTTTATTATGTGTTGTCGTCTTAGTGTTGTATTCCCCCCTCCCTGGTTTTCTGTGAGCCGCCCTGAGTCCCCTCAGGGAAAAGGGCGGCCTACAAATAAAATCAAATGAAATGAAAAATGAAATTCTTAAAATGTAGAAATTGCTTGGAAATAATTAGATTTTGGCATTTATAGTCAAGGCCTTGCTAGCTTCCCCCAACTTGATGCCTTCCAAATGTGTTGTGACCACAATTCTCAGAATTCTTACACAACATGTGAAAGTCTGACGGTTCAGAGGAAAGCATCTAATACACATATTACAGCATGTTTTACTGAATCGGACTCACTGAAATTATTCTGTTGTTTGGAACAGGTACTATAAAAACATCTCCTAGATATGATTTTTCCCTCCTAGGAAGGAAGGAAGGAAGGAAGGAAGGAAGGAAGGAAGGAAGGAAGGAAGGAAGGGAGGGAGGGAGGGAGGGAGGGAGGGAGGGAGGGAGTGAGTGAGTGAGTGAGTGAGTGAGTGAGTAAGTGAGTATATTTCTCTAAGCTCCCTGTGATGGTTAATCTGCTAACCTCATTTCTTTTCATACTGATCAGTCTAGTTTACATGTGTCTTCAACACAAAACTGTACCCCTTACTCTCATATAATAACATGGATCACTGACATAAAATATTACAATATTGCAAGGACTTCAGTTTTGCCTTTTGTCTCTTTCTGGTTGCTAGGGAATTCAAAATTATTATTTTCTTCTTCTTTTCACTTGCCAAAATGTTATTAGCATGGAGAAGATTTTTTTCAGGTTCATACAGCTCCATAAAACATATCACCCTTATTACTTTAGCTTATTTATATTTAAGTCTCTAAGGCGAAACTCCAGTGGCAGCAATGTTACAATTCAAAAAAGCCACTGCTTATTTTATAAATGTGCCTTTGAGAAATAGTGTTGTATTTGCATGAATGAATAAATTAGTAATCATAGTCATGTCTTTTATTCAGTGGGGGATATGAAAAAGCTATTGTAATATTATAATGTTTTTTTATTTTAAAATGTACATAATTATTACCACTGTTAGTCAAGTTTCATCAGACGTCATCAGATGCAACAGAACAAAAGCATCATAAAACTTCTGTGTATGAAACTTTTACAAATGCATTTGGGATCCTCAATATCTCTATTTAATATGCTGTGTTCTTAATACAAAGATATTTTATTTAAAGCTGAAGGTCAAAAAGCCTATGAGAGTTTATATTTGGTTGACTTGCTGATTGTGATTTACACACACACAAACACACGCACACACACATTTCACCAAGTCTCATTTAATCGTAGTGTTGAACTACTGTTCATATTGTTGTGTTAGGTTATAATTAAATAAGACTTGGTGAAATGCTGAACTGAAACACAATTCTACAGAAAACAAACGTATCCACAGCAGAATAAAGAACTTGGAAGTAAACCAGCTCTAAATAATTCACTTCTGGACAAGAGGAGAACTTGAGATTACCCACAAGTCCTCCACACAGTTGCTTCCTACAAGAAGAGTGTTAGACAGTGATCCCTGGCAGTTTAGAGCTCTGAAAGACAAGGGAATAACTATGGTGCTGAAACTGCACTTTTGTCATACAGAGTGCCTCTCCCACTCACACACTAAGTGCCTCAGTGCCATTTACTTCCTTTTCTTAGCATTTTTAAAATTGTTCCTCAGCTAACAGGAACCTTTGGATCAACAAGATTTACAATATGAAACTGTATGTATTTATTTTTCTTTACCATGCTATACTTATTTTTCCATTTTTCTTTTTCTGTTTTTTCCATTTCTGAACTATTTTTTAAAATCTTTTTTCATACTTTGCATTAGTTTTTTTATTGTTTGAAATTGTAATTGGTTAATAAAATTACTATATTACAAAGAGTTGAAATTAACTCAGCAAAAATACAATATATTGTAGCAAAATGAAATGTAAACAATTAAATACTATGGGTTATTGCAGTGAGATTTCAGAGGAACACCCAAACATTGCTAGAGGAAGCACATCACATTAGGGACATTTATAATATTACTTTAGACACAATTTTACATAATGGGTGCACCAATTACTAAAGAAGTAAGAACAGACTGTGTCCAATCATACTCCGTAGTCTATAAAGACTAGGCAAGGCCATATGGAAAAAGTCAGTTCTTCAATAATCTAATTCTGAGTCATTTATAACCTTATAAACCAAAATGACACTTTTTGGCAGGCACTGTTAGTCTTTTGGAGTAGACATTCTAATGTGTGGTAAAGAGATATTACTCAGCCTAAGTATTATATTCTGCACTATTTAGAGCTTGGAAAAAATTCCCAAGGGCTGCCCTACATAAAATGTATTACCGCAGTTTGAACTTGAAGATACCAGTACATAAGGCCATACTTGTTCAGAAGAGTGGTTCAGATAGCAATAGCAATAGCACTTAGACTTATACACCTCTTCAGTGCTTTTACAGCCCTCTCTAAGCAGTTTACAGAGTCAGCATATTGCCCCCCGCAACCTTGGAGGGATGGAAGGTTGAGTCAACCTTGACCCAGTCAGAATTGAACTCCTGATGGTGAGCAGTGAGTTAACTTGCAATATTGGATTTCAATTATTGCACCACCACAGGATAACACTTGCTGTGTTATCTGCAACTGCGCTACTAGTAGCAACAATTTGCACGCACCTGTAGACCAAAACACCTGTTTTGGAGAAGGAATACAACCTGATATAGAAGAGGCAATTTATCATGCACAATAATGAAGAATGTTTTGTATTGAAAAATATGGAAAAAGAAATACTAAGCAAATATATACGGATATAGCTTTGTAGTGATTTTATTATCTTTTGAGGGAATTCATTCCACATTCCTATCTTCTTGCACTGTTCATGATTGTTTTACAGGCAACTTGAAATTGCTCTATAATTTTGGCATTGCATATAAATTGTTATGGAAAGGAAAAGGCTACAGATATATATGCACATATTGTTTTAGGACTAACAATTTACAAAGAACATTTGGCAAAGAAAAAAGTTGAGAAGAAAAAACAAAGGAAAACGTTCCTCCTCCTTTTCTGTTTTGACAACAAAACAGTAGGATTTTGAGTATGGCTCAAAATCCTACTGTTTTGTTGTCCTCTGTCACAATTTGTAATTCTTATAAATTCACAGGACTGCTCTGCTCATGATGCAGTTCTATTTCAAGTACAGATAGTTCTTGACTTACAACAGTTCATTTAGTAACTGTTCAAAGTTATGACTGTTTTTCAGTTACACCCTTTGTAGCATCCCCATGATCATGTGATCAAAATTCAGATGCTTGGCAACTGGTTCATATTTATAACCATTGCAGTCAGTGGTTTGATTTGGTTTGGTTTATTGAATTTATATGCAGTGGGTTGCCAATTTTTTTCACTACTGGTTTGGGCATTCTCCTGCGCGTATTTGTCCGGGCAGGTGGGTGGAGTCTCCTGCTGCCGCTACTACCAGTTTGGCTGAACTGGGCCAAACCCACCACCGATTGCCTTGTTCCAAGGTCATGTGATCACCTTTGATGACCTTCTGACAAGCAAAGTCAATGGGAAACCAGATTCACTTAACAACTGGGTTACTAACTTATCAACTGCAGTGATTCACTTAACAACTGTGGCAAGAAAGATTGTAAAATGGGGCAAAACTCATTTAACAAATATCTCACTTAAAAGCATAAATTCGGGGCTCCATTATAGTTATAAGTTGAGGACTTCGTATAAATGTAGATGTAAAAGCAGTAGCATGTGTTTTTGTTTTAAACAGAGATATGATACCTATCCTTATAGTTTCAATAGACTGTGATTCTGCAGTATATTTTAAAAGGCCACTAAGTGTTTTAAAACCATAAAGGAATTTAAGTTATGACTTTATTAATCTTGGCTTTTTATGATTCTCTTTAAAAGCCATGTTGTTTGATTCCTTTTTATGGGTTAAGAAATATACCATGTTTGTTTATTAAGTAATAAAACCCACTGCATTCAATCTCATCGCAGTTTTCTATTAAAAATCATTAAGAATTCAATATGCTACTCATACAATAATACATTAACAAAATAAAGTAGTATTTTCAACAGGCAGAAATAATATTTTAAGACCATTTGTCTTGCTTTGCTTTCTTTTCTTTTTTTAAAGCAAGCCAAGCTAAAATAAGTGTTTCCAGGGATGGTGCTTAAATGTAGAATTGAGTCGTCGCACCCCTTCCCCATCATGACAATTCCAGGGCACATTTTTAAGGGGACAGTTGAGGACAGCTTTTTGGGATTATGATTTAAATAAATAATACTGGCTTTTTGGTTTAAACCGATGTTTGTATTTATTTATTTTTTATTTATTTATTTTAGTGGATTTACAGATGAGCCAACTCCTTAAATTACATCTGGAGGCCAACTGGTAACTAGTGTATCTCATAAAACAGTGAGGACACAGCTGCATACTATAGCATATCCATGACAGCCCATTCCACTGCCATTCTGCAGCTGTAGCTTCCACGTAATTGTCATTGGCAATACCATAGCATTATCCTAATCCAATGGTGAGGTGATCAAGGCATAAATGGCTGTCTGAAGGATAGATAGTATGAGAGATAACCTTGACAAAAATATTTAAGAACTATCCTTTAGGCCAAGGGTGTCAAACTTCTGTCATCACGGCATTATGATGTGACGTAGTATGACTTTTTTCCTCTTCCCTAAACCAGGCATGGGCATGGCCAGCACGTAATGTATTCGGCCCACGGGCCGTGAGTTTGACAGCCCTGCTCTAGGCAAAGAAGGCCAAAACATTTGGTAAGTCCTAGGAAGCAAACTATTTTTGGAAACAGCTCTGTTTTTTTCCATTCAGACCTGCACAACCTCCAAGCACTGGGTCAGGATTTCATCAGCCTGGGGTTAAGATATACTATACATAAGGGTATCATAAACATATTGATGATACCTGGTTACAAACTGACAGATGACCTCACCAGTGGTTTCATGTAGATGTTAAATAACAGGGCAGAAAGAGTTGACCCCACTGGCATCCCACAAGTGTGGAGCCAAGGATGCAATTTCCTACAAGGCCACTGAATTCAGCCACTTTAGAAAGGAGGAAAACCACAGCAAAACAAGGCTCCCATTCTAATCCCTGAAGTTGATCCAACAGGATATCATAATCAATGGCATGAAAACCACAGAGAGATCAAGGAGTATCAAGATTAATGCACCATCCTCATCCCATGCCTCATCAGGCATGACCAATGGTGCCTTTCTACTGTATTCTACTTTACTTACTCTTGCCAGGAATGGCATCCTTTTCAAGGCTATGATCTGCTTATACCACATGGCCAAAGGACAGAGGTTTCTGCTTGCCCATCCTTGCCTTAAAGGGAACAGTCAGTCTTTATTTTAGCCAGAATCCATTGAATAATTCTTCATGATGTCTCTGGTACTTTTGTAAGGGTCTCCAGATCTGTAATTTGAAGAAATCTATTTTCTTTATCTTGCTATTTTTCGGTGTTTAGCTGGCATAGCTGTACATTACTATTGCAAAAAAAAAACAAAAAAAAAACCCCACATTTTTTTTGCTATTTTTATGCTTGATGGTGCTGCATAATTCTGTAATTGCTTCCTCTCTATTAACCTTTTCTTTACTTTTCCAGCCCATTTTCATCTTTATTCTTGATTCTAAAAAAATAAATAAACTAGCATCATTATTTCTTCACCATCAGCTGTGAGTTCCTTAAGTATTTGGTTATTACTTTGGCTGGCATTTCATTTTCTAACATAAACACTTTTTATTAGTTTGTAATTTAAAAAAATAATTAGAAGAATTTAAAAACAGATTAAAGTTAGATGAAATACAGAGACTGGTAGGCAACGAAGGAAGTGACTGTAGGAAAAGTGGTGCCCACATTATCTATGATTTTATGCGATATTATGCATAGGGAGAAAGCCTGATGCCAGAATTACATCATCTAAAAATAATTACTTTATTATGGAGATAACACCATGGCAGAACATTAAGAACAGCTGGTGAGACCAAATTGCAGAGAATGCAATATAAATTATACTGGAGACTGATTCAGATGGAGTAAAGGAATATAAGAGACAGATGTTTCAATAATGAAGACTTTCCTAAACAAGTAGCGGAGGTAAAATAAATGAAAAAGATTTAGAAAGCTGGGCAGCGGGTAAAGAAAAAAAAGTCCTTATATATGAATATTTTTCTCAAAGATTCAGTCTGAGAGGTAGTCTCAATTCTGAAAAAATTTAAATTGGCTCTAAAAAGTCTTATCAGTGAGGAAATTTATCACACATGATATCTAACATGAGCCTTAAGCTATAATTAGTTTAATTTAATTTGTTGGATTTTTGAGGCCATCCAACTCCAAAAAGATTCTGGGCAGCTTACAACATTTAAAATGCACAATTAAAGAAACATGACTGCCTGGATAAAGCCACATCAAATCCCCCAAATCTAGTACTTCTAAACCCGAGTCTTGTTAAGTGGTATTCTAAGACTTGTATGTTGTTATAAAAAATTAGTATGGCACAAATAATATGGCACATTATGCCATTCCAGTTATTATTCTTGTAATACATATCATTTTCTCTTAAAAGTGTACATCCTAACTATGAAATCTGAATAATAAATTGAAATAAACAACCAAGACTTTTTCTAATATCCAGGCCAAGTCAAACTTAAACGAAACATCTGGATTTTTCAGAGCATAAGAAGCACCTTTCCCCCCCTAAAAGAAGGTGAAAATTTGGGTGCAGCATCTTCTACACCAAATGTAGCCCCACCCACCCACCTGACCTCACTCTTTGGCCTCTGCCTTCCAGCAATTTACCTCTTTGCAGCAAATGGGTAAATGGGACTTTCAGGAGCGGCAATAGGCTATGGCAATCCCTGCAGCCTGAAACAGCTGATGATCGGGAAGCCCATGATAAAACTGAAATTGAAAGTGAAACGGGCTGTTTGCTGCAAAAAGCTAAGTCAATAACTATAAATGCCTATAGAATGTTTAAATTATTAGACTTATTTTTTAAAGACTGCTTTATTATTGTTCAAGACAACTTAACAAAGCTTTTTAGAAGCTTAAAAAAAACTTTTAAGAAGCTTTTTAAAATAAATGCTTGATCTGAACAGGCCCAGTGCTATTGTATCTTCTTTTAAATAGCAGAGAATAACATATAATTCCAGAAAGCCACATCAATTTTAACAGCATCTGTACAAGTATAGTCTGAAATGTAACACCACAAACAGTGTATATCGTCTGTACTGTTTGCTGCAAGGAGATAAAGGCAGATTCCCTCTCCCCCCTTGTTTTCCTCCCCCAAAGCTAGGTGCGTCTTATACTTCGGAGTGTCTTATACTCCAAAAATACAGTATATAATCAGTATTTTCAACATACTTTTAAATGGATCTAGCAAAATAAGTTGTTTCGTTATATCCAAGTTATCATCCATTAATATCCAATAGAGAAACTTTTGAAAAAAAGTGATTTATCTTAACAGAAAGTTGGATCACCAAATATTTGCTATTACCACTTAAGCCTTATATCACTTCCACAACTCTACTTTTGTGAACTTTGTCCTTAAGTAAACATTGTGATGCATCTAGACTAGAGCGGTAAGTGGGAGAATTGATAAAAGCATGGTTGCTGCAGTCTAAGCAACAAAAATGCTTTCATTAAAGTATATCTACTACTGAGTATTGTTCTACTTATTCAGATTCATTTGTTTATTTCCCACAAATACTTGTCAATATACAAGCATCAATCTGTTGAATTCTATCAAAGGGACATGAATATAATTTAAAGGCTGAAACATGATGAGCTTGATTCAAAGGTGTTTTTTTTTAACTTTTTTAAAATGAAAACTAAGATCTCCTACTTAACTATATAGTCAACCTTTGTTGAACAAAACATTGGAAAATATGTAAAATGAAACAAAGAGAATTGGTGATTCTCTTTACATTTTAAAAAAATATTGAATACAGATTTAGAATAATCATCTGGATGACAGTAAGAATGGCAGCATTCATCTTAAATAATCTTGTATGTAGACTAAGAATATTCAAAATTTCCTTTAACTTTAAATCTTCCATAGCGGAGCCAACTTACTGAAAAAAACACTAAACTATCTTTAACCCTGTATCAACCTATGATGCTACTGGGAATGGCAAATTAATTCCAAGGATAATTAAATGCTTATGACTTACAGTTGTAAAAGCAAACAACATAATTCTGCATTAGGGTATATTTAATTTTTGTTTAAAATAGACATTAATTTAATTTAATATAATTCATGGTATGTAATGAAAAGCAGAATAAAAATGAAATTTTAAAGACTGACTGATTAAAATATGCCTATTTTTATTGCTGTAAAGATCAACAATGATAATCACTGTATAATAATGCATACCCAAAAGAAAATGTATGCTTTATAAAAACATTTGATAGATGTATTCTATTGGGTACTATAAGATAGGGACATTTAATACAAATGGGAATGGTAAAATAAATATGGCTGTGAAAATATTGATAATGATTCTGAATATGTTTTTGACCTTGAGTGAGCACAGAATCTCTCTGATATTTACTGAAATAACTAGTGTTTTTTTCTTGTTTTTGCATTAACTGGAAAAAACATGATGGTCCTTTAAGAAATAGCCGCATCAACCTTGAGCCATTCAGAATTGAACTCCTGGAGTGAGCTGTGAGTTAGCTCTGCAATACTGCATTCTAACCACTGTACCATCCTCTATCAATTAATCTATTAAAATTACTATGACTCTTAAAACAACCAAAGCTCTTTCAGGCTGAACTTATTTCTGTGTAATTATATTTTTGTTTTTACTTTTATTCTTTATCACTGTGAAGATTCAAATGCCATCAAACTAGGACTCTCATACTACTTCATGAAAAGATATTCTGATTAGCACTTCAGCTAGGTATAGAATAATAGTTAACCAAAAAAATCATATTCCAAGAATATTCCTTATCAAATTTAGAAGAGATGGAGTAGAGTGTCACAAGGATAACTTTTGGGTCCTCAGCTCTTCAGCTTCTGTATTATTGAATTAATTGAAGGATATGAAATAATGCTTAACAAGTCTATAAAGAGCTGAGGAATATAGCCATTTGTTTGTTTATAATTTTTTCTTGAGAAAGTTTATTTAATAAAAGAAAGAAATGTATAAAATAAGGGAAAATGTTGTTACATGGGAGGAATGTCATGCAAATCCTAACTGCCTATCCCTGGCTTGACACTAGCACTTCATTTTATATTGGATGTTAGAAAACTTCTGTTTCTTAGGAGTGAAAAATTCAAGACTTCTCAGTGTGATCTCATGCCACTGTAATCACCCCATGGCCATGAAATATGTAAAAAATTAGAGACAGTTAAATCTCCCAAAAGCCAGTTAAAGGAAAAATGGTATATCTTTAAATTTTAATAGCTTTCTGACCCTTTACCATTCATATTTGTTCTCTCTGATTGATCCATTATGTGTCATCAAGTCAATGTCAACTGTTAGTGACCACATAGATAGATTCTCTTTCCTCTTACTTTTGCCAACATTAGATCCTTATCCAGAGAGCTAAGTCTTCATATAATATGCCCAAAGTAGGATAATTTGAGCCTGGTCATTTGTGCCTTGAGTGAGAATGCTTGATTCATTCATTCATTTTTGGCTGACTTGTGCTCTTGGCTTATCTATCTATCTATCTATCTATCTATCTATCTATCTATCTATCTATCTATCTATCTATCTATCTACCTACCTACCTACCTACCTACCTACCTACCTACCTACCTACCTACCTACCCACCCACCCACCCACCCACCCACCCACCCACCCACCCACCCATCCATTTCAAAATAATATACAGTTTTACTTTACAATAGTTATTGTTGCAGAACAAAATGTCTAAAATTAGAGCGAAAGAAGTAAGGGTAAAAATATCATACACATTAAACCACCAAGAGAAGACAAGCAGGCAAAAGAAAAATCAAGAGAAGGTATAGCAGAACGTTCTATGAACCTTGCATTCATATCAAGCATTCCTATTATACATCATAAAATTCTTATTTGATCAGGATCTTGAAGCAATACATAGAACCAGGAAGGTATGTGTGTGTTTAACTGTTTCCTTTTAAGAAGCCTATGTTTTGAAGCATTATTCACAGATTTTATTTGGCACAAAATGCTGTAGTTACATCCGGAATGAACTATGTTTCCCTTCTAGTGTTAAAAAAGCTATGAATTTTATCTTTCATATATTTAAAAGATGCCAATTTCCCAAATGCACCAAGGAGAAAAAAAATCAGTATACAGAACATGAAGGAATGTATTGCTAAAAGAATGTATATTTTGTTTATACATGGTCTGACAGTAAAATCTAAAATAGTGAATATTATTACTCATGTTACATTGATTGTATACAAACCACCATAATGCTTCTTTACATTTGAATTAAGTAGTTTTATTGTAATAAATAAACCCTTTGGTACATACATCACTGGGTTTTTTTTAGAACACCATCAGTGGCAAAATATCCAGTTTCCTACTCCATGAGTCTCCTGTGTTGGATCAAGTGAAATTTCTGTAATTCTCATCAAAATTGGAAAGAAAAAAGTTTGGAATTAAACAGCAACTATTAAACAGAGAATTTTTGCTTCTACCCCAGATTTCTACAAGTATTCCTTCTTTATTTGCCCTTAAACTTTTCTGTTAAAACAAATACCTAACTATATTAAAGGAAGAAAGGTCACAATCACTTAATCCTTTTTCTTTTTAGATTTGTTCTGTGCCCAAGGATAATCACTCCTTTGACAAACAAGTTCAACAATTTGTCTCTGAAAGTGTCATTGTGCTGAATGCTCCGCTGGTTCACAATTCCTTTACATCACTGAACATGCATCTTACATATCTTCTAGGGTGATGCTTTATTTAAAAACTTCTGACAAGCAAGCAATTTGGGTTACCTAAAGCTATTATTTATTCCGTTTTGTCACTGGAGGATTAAAGATAAACCACAAGGCACACTTGTCATCATGCCTACATCAGAACATTTATTTCATTTCAACACAATCTCCTCTCAAAAAGACCCTATATAACCTTTAGCACAAGGGAAAATGCTCTGAAGAGTTTCTCATCAACATTAGAGCAACCATCAGGAGTAGAAAGATTCTTCCTATCATTTTTTGATTCATCTATTCTTGTAAGATCGTGAATCTCCTAACACAAAATCAGTATCTACTAACTAACATAGATGGTAGATGCTGATGTTGAACAGAGACCAAATATTCATCTTTCTGACCCATCAAATGCTCAGTTTCTACATTAAATTCTTTATTAATTTACAGTCCATGTTTGGCCATATAGAACTTCAAAATACTGACAGAACAGACAAACCACTAGAATATAAATTGAGGGTAAGTCACTCTCCTACCAGTGCTGATGATGTTACCTAGTTAGGGTAATGAAATATCTGCTAGAAAATTTTCTTCTTCACTGGTGGAGCGTACTCTCCCCTACCCAGATTGCTGCTGTTTGTTCAGCAGCTGCATTGCTTATGCAAGATGGGGATGATATGAACTTAAAAAGGGGAAATGTAACAGTTCATAACTGTTGATGGCAATGCCTGATCAGAACACAAACTGTCATCATAATCTTTGAACCTTTGACTTCAGTCAAAAATAAGACTACTAGAAGAGTCCTTTGTAAAGTATACTCACAGTCACCCAAATAAAGCAGCAGAAGCTGTAAAGACACCTGCTGCTCATGGCAACAAGCAGCTAATGGGAATTTAGAGTTAACTCCACTTCTGAATATACTAGGACAGAAAGAAATACCTGAGAAGGGATTAAATCTCAAGTCAAAAAAGGCAGAGATGAAATAAGTGCAATTATCACTTATAGACTAATCAGACCACTCTGCAGATTTCCAATACAGTGAATAGAGGTGATAAGGACTTCAAAAAGGTAGATATTCTAGCCTTGACTGACACAGCTGCTCTTTGACAGATCTACTACACCCCAATGGCTGCCATATAAAAGAGAGCGCATGAGATTTCTGCTCACATTTGAGCAATTTAAAATCCACAGCATGCTTTTTAACATAAAGCCCTTCTTGAGCACCTTCTCAATATTCCCAGTACATGCTAGCCCAATTTTGGATCAGTTTTCCCAAAAGGATATTGCCACTTTAAATCTAACAATTTGAATTCATATAATTTCAGGGATCTTTCACTAGCAGTGACCTTAATAAAGAAGAACTCTAATCAACAGACTGCATTATCTACAGCTAGAGAGTCTGCCAAGGACTCACTGGAAGAAAAGATGATTGACTAATTTGGTACACTGCCAGATTCAGAGCAAGCAGATATCACACAGAGATTGGATAAATTAACAGAAACATTGGTGACAACAGTTTCTATAACAAAACCATTAATTAATTTTATCCTATCATGTATTCAGGACTGTCAATCAACAAATTGCTAATGCTGCCACAACCACAAAAAGCCTGGGTACACTGACCACCAATGGAGAACTTTTAATGTCTAATCCTGACAATCTGCAGCTTGACAAAGTGCTACTTCAATGACAGAATTTATCCAAAACTTGAAAAAAAAGCTAATTTATTGCCTTCATCAGATCCAGACATGTTTTTCAACACCAATACCTCCCATAGTGTAGCTCTCCAATTGTATTCCACTGAAACTACTTTTAAATTACTAAGGCAGCTAGATGGAGATGCTGAAGATCAAACCGACAAAGGAGAAGAACTCTTATCCAAGCTATTATCTACTACTTACAGAGAGAAGTCTGGCTTTGGGCCTTATGCTATCTCTGGAATAGATTCTTCTGATATTGATATTATTATACACAAGACACCTGGCAAGAAAACAGCTGATTTACAAGCAGGGAGGGAAGTCGTTCTCACTTTTAGCAGCTCTTGTATGGTGGCTTAAGTATACTAACTTTAAGTAAACTACAATTAAAACCTATGCAGTTAAACCCAATTGGAGTGTTATGCAATGTCTGTGCAGTGTCTCTTCCCACTTCTACCATTGGGCAGAAGACATCAAAGCATAGCCAGCCGAACAAATAGGCTTAAAAATAGTTTCTATCCTTGGGCTGTCAAACTCTTAAACACAACCACAATCACACCACACACACATGGAAATGTATGACTAGTTTTTCTTTTTCTTTCTTTTTCTTTTCACCTAATTACTTGCATTGGGATTGTTCTTTTTACTATTTATGTTGTTTGTATTTGTTGTCATGTGATTGCACCAGTGAGGCTAAAACCAATTTTGTTGTATTTATTTTATACAATGACAATAAAGGCTATACTATCTAAATGCAAAGGCAGGGCAAACAATAAGATGCTTTTTACTCAATCCCATCAATACTTCAGAAATAGTTTCATTCCCTCCTACAAAACCAGCAATCTAAAAATTCAAAAGTGGATTAGAACAGGCAGGGTTCATTACAAAACTTTATATCTATTGAATGGATCTATCAATAGTGATTTGCCTGACGAATTCTCCCACTGGGTTGGCTCAAGGTCTTCCCTGATTGATTACACTTTAATTTCAATGGAATTTAATTACCCTTGTATAGAAATTTAATCTAGAGAATCAACTTGATACTGACCATCTTCTCTGTATTAGTTATAAAAGCATTCAACTATGGCTTCCTGGAAACAGAATCTACTCCAGTTTTGGAACAGAGTAAAAACTGTAGTAAAACTAAGATCCCGAGACCTAAACTGCATGCCTGAAGAATAAATGGCCAAAGTGAATTTTTTAAATATAGCTGAATCAAACAGAGTACACACCAAAATTATTGTTATACAAATTACTCCAAAAAAAGCAGCTGCAATTCAATCTTTGCATTTCACCAGAATACAGAGCGTATCTCACCAGCACTAAAATTATACTCAGCTGAGGCTCAAGTACAACTAGGTATTTATTGTCCACTGATAAACCCACTGCTAATTGTAATATTTTATCTAGCTTTTACTTTATTTTTAATGTGTTTTGTTTACAATTCTGGTCAGTTACTGTAATAACTGACTATACAACTCCCTTCCTCTGAAGGATTACCCTGGTTTTTGTCATTTCTGAATAATACATGCAATGTCATATTCAAGAGCAAGCTCTGTTCTCTCAGCCTCACAAGTAAACTTAATATAATGCTGAAAAGGTCACAGGCAACCTGGTATTCTGTTTGTTTAGAAAATAGCAAGTGGGCAAACAGGATCCAATTTATGAGGGGGATAAAGTAGCACCCTGTCCATTTGATGGTGGAGCTCTTCTAAGTGTTTTTCAAAATGATTACGTTTCCATTTTTAACTAATATTAATCATGGACAACATTCCTTCAGGCCTTCCTGTCCTCTACCATCCTCTGGAGTCCATTTAAGCTTCGGTGATTCCATCCATCCACCTCATTCTCTATCATACTTTTCTTCTTTTTGTCCTCAATTGTTTCCTGTGTTAGGCTCTTCTCCAATGAATCCTTCCTTCTCATTAAATGCCCAAAGTATTTGAATTTCATCTTCAGGATCTGGCCTTCTAAAGAAAAGTTAGGGTTGATCTCTAGGACTGACTGGTTTGATTGTTTTGCAGTCCAAGGGACTTGCAGGTGTCTTCTCCAGCACCATAGTTCAAAGGCCTCAATTCTTTGGCGCTAATTTAAACTATTTTTCATCAAATATTTGCTTATATCATATGGTGCATATTAATATGCATATGTGTGTATTTGCATTTACACAACAGTAAATTCTAAGAATCTGCGCAGCAATAAATAACAGAAAATTGCCTTAAAATTTGACAATTGGTATTGATATCTTGGTAAGACATATCAATAGATTATATGACTCCCACTTTGATAATCTCCAAGAAATCTCTGTTTCCGTACACCCTGGGTTAGGATGGGCATTGAGCCCCTTATCAGATTTCATATGTTTGAAAAATTTATCTTTCTAGTTTGTTTTTTTTAATTATCTTTTAATGTGTGCTACACAGAGGTAGGCAGCCTTCTAAAATCAGTCTGCTTCTCTGACTATTACCTTTCTTTATTCCTTATCCTATTCAAAGTTTATAGATTCATGGATTCTTTAGAAAAAATGTGCAATTTTTTTTTTTTGGAAAACATTTTTTCAGTTTAATATTCTATCAACTACATTGTATTTGCACATATTTTCATATATGCTATATGCATTTATTTACTTAAAACATTTATATAGCCATCCTTATAGCCAATTCTCAGTGGCTTTATATCATATATACTTATAGCACATATAATTTTCAACATCCAATTCTAAAAATCACTGGATCTCTCCCTCTCTCTCTCTCTCTCTCCCTCCCTCCCTCCACCCACCTATCTATCTAATCTCTCTCTCTCTCTGTGTACAGATCAGCCATGCAGTCAATCAGATATCTATAAATATATATATATTTTAGATATAAAATCAAAAAGCTTTCCATTTAATTAATGAAATTTAATTAATGAATTAATTTGCTATTTAATTAATGAAAATAACAAAGTATAGTAAGTGCTTCTACCAAAAAAAAACTGCAAAAAAGGACAGAGGCCAATTATCTGAACTTTGAATCTTACAGCGTTTTCCAAAATGACATTCAAAAAATTCAAAATGACCATGCACCTATATAAATGAGAGAAAGATTTGCAGATCAAGTTAGAAGTTTGATTTGATGTTTTTAATAGGCAATTAATCTGGCTGCAATCCTAAACCTTCATAGTTAATCCTAGAAAAATATGTATTACTATTCCATGAAACTTTTAAAAAAGACATATAACTAGCTGACAATTACCAAGCACTGATTTCATATCATATTGGACTAATGACTAGTCCAACAGTCCTTCAACTAAAATACTTGACATTGCCTTACCTGATACATTCCAATTCCAATATGTTTGGGCTCAATTTTCACTAGCTCAGCTAAGGGATCTTGTACACGTCTTGCAATGGAAACTGAGGGGGGAAAACAGAGCAAGACATGGTATTATGTGAAATGCAAGACAAATAAAATTACTGTACTTTTTCATTAGGTTTACTTAGTGGAATGAATTTTCATTCTGTTTTTTAACTGCACAGAAAATAAAGTTGTAGTGTAAGTTAAAATTAAGTCTCAAATGAAAAAATACATATTGTGGTGAACGCAAGCAGCAGGTTTTCATTAATTTAACTTGAAAAAAATCTTACCAGGCATGTACAGTGAAAAATAGAGTGATTATACTGTAAGAATGCAAACAACACATTAAGAGGACCACATGCCAGAGTAATCAAGTATTAACATTAATTAGTTTAGACAAATTATATAAACAGTTGGAATTTTTGTGTTTTCTCATTGCCTCTATTTCCATATATTTTCTCTCAGTCCCTGTTTCCTCAACTCAAAACAGCTTACAAAATACCAACAGAAATGCCACAAAGGCAGAGGCCAGACTTTTATGTAAAGTAATCTTTACAGAAAAACAGCACTGAAAAATCTGTGCTGTATGGCCATACAACATAACCATAGATCATTAGAAATGAAAAAAAAAAGTTTCAGTCAGTACAAAGGGTTGTTGGGAGTCAGGTATAGTTATTGATTAAATAAATAAATAAACAAACAAATTCTAAGAAATTAACTCCTTTCATATTCAATGTTAATTACAAATTTGACTTTCAGGTTGAATTATGGAAATGCTACAAACATGTCCAGGTTTCTTAAAATTAGTGCATCAAATCTTTGATTCTAAAATATCTGAAAGGCACTAGTTTGATAAAGGATGCCCCAGTTATTCAGTTTAAGCAACACAAAGTGTACAATAATTATGCTTTTGAAAAATTACTTTTTTTAGTTTAAATTGTTTAAGTGTATTCTCATTTGCGCTATAGCAAATAAATATAATGCTAGGTCAGGGATCCCCAACCCCTGGGCTATGGCCCACTACCAGGCCATGGCCTATTCAAAACCGGGCAGTGTGAGTGGTGGGTTGGTGTACTCATGCATACACGAACCACTTTGCCACTCACACAAGTTGAGTTCGTGCACTGGCCTGCCACTTGCGTGGCCCAGTTCCTTTCCCCCATCCACCAGGCTGTCAAGCTGCAAGGGTTGTGGACAGGTCCCTAAATGACAAGGATATCCTGAGTAGGTTTTCTTTTCTTTTTGTGACTGGCAATCACTTGGGGATTCAGGAAGATATTGTCGATTCATTGTTTTTACATTAGTTAGGCTAGAAGTTATGGTTTGCAGTCCCTCTTGTTCTTGTGAAGAAGGTAGAAGAGGAACAAGGGGGAAAACCTGAGAGTGGTGATCAGAGAAACAAAGTGACAAGGAGGGGAAGGAATAGAAACAAGTGATTTAGAGACTGGAAAGAAAGAGAGAGAGGAGAGGAGAGGAAGATGACAATAAGATATAATAGGGTAGAGACAAGAGGCATAGAAATTTGTGAAAAAGAGTTGAACACAACTGTTCTCACGTTGTGAAAAGTGGCAAAAGGGGAGCCAGTTATTCTCTCTCAGTTCAACCCACCTCCCAAGGTTGTTGTTGTGGAGAAAATAAGAAGAGGAAGGAATATACATATGTTCACTGTCTTGAGTTACTTATAAAGTACTAAAGGTGGGGGGAAATCTAATAAATAAATAATTGCATAGACAAATGTAGCCTTAGAATAAGACTGGTAAGACCTGGTCATGGTTCCTGTCTGGTCTGACATCAATATTGCAAGTCTCCTTTCCTGTAATTGCATCTGTGGGAGGGAAAGAGTTTATTTGGAAACTAACTGGCCTGGTAGATCTGGCCTTGGATGCCTATTGTTCTAATTTGTGTTGGAGGAATACTGGTGTTTGGGATTGTGACTATTCCACCACATACTCAGTAATGATTTCCAAATAGCTTCTCTTTGTGTGCTTTTCCCAGGAAGTTGCTTGTTTTACTAAAGGACTACAATAGATGATGCAACAGAACTGATACCTAGGGCTTCAGTGGAGAAAGACAAGGAATAAATGTGAACTAATACTGGTAAGTGCTCATGTTCAGGCCTGCACCATGAGCAATAAGAACAGCAAAAGTTTGCAATTTTTCACACACTGTCTGGCATCAGTAATTAGGGTAGCCTGTTTGTTGTTGGGGAGGGGCAGGTAGGATGATCTGGCAACAGGCCAATGAGAGATGTCCGCTAAGTATCCTATTGAGAAAATCTGTCACATTCACTTTGAACTGGGCTGTACCTGGATGCATCTTGATAAGATTATCAAAACAATGTTTGGAGCGGTCATTTGGAAATCATTGTAACTTACAGACTCTGAGAAAGAATATAGCATATCACAGTTACTCCAGGACCAAATAGGAACACTTGGATAGTCCTTTCTGACAAAAAAAGTTCAGCTGCCAGCTTGAGCCAGCCAAGAGTCTAAGCACTAAAGAAATCATGTTCTATACTCGTAGTATGGAGCATTTATATCAAGGTTTCAAACCAGATAGAGCAATTAGATTCCACAATTCCGAAGTGACTCAGAATGACTGGATAGTAAAAAAATTATCACGGCGCACTTATAAGATGCTCTCTATTTAACAACACCGAGAAATGTTATCCTATATGCATATGGTGGTATGAAAGCTTGAACTCTGGATCTCCTTCTCCCTTTCTGATTTTACTTGTTTACGTCTACTTGTTTCCTAGCCTTGAAGATTTATGCTATCCATCGCAAAACAGTTTTCTATGGTCTGAAAATCACACATTCCTGCCTGACCCTTACAATCTAAAACCATAACCAAAGATTTCTAGTTCAGTGTTAACAATTCCCAGCAACCAAAAGAAAGAACCGGGATTCTGAAGGGAAAAAAATTCAAATAATGTCAGCTTCCAAGTTCCTAATTATAAGCTAAAACAGTTTTTAAAAAATGACAGGACTGGCACACTAAGAGTCAATTTGTTTACATTTGGTTGCCCATCATTCAAGCCTAACTACCAAAAACACACAAATGATGTGTGAAGGAGGAAAGGAGAAAGAAGAGAGAGAGAAAATGAGTATGCTAGTTGTCTCATCACCCAGCTATAGAACTAATATATGTTGCACAGAATCACTTTGTGAGGGAAATGGGTGGTTTTAAAACTTTGATAAATATGACATCTACCTCCACAAATATCCTCATTCTATGCCTCAGAAATCTCAGAAGTGGGGTGATGGGAGAGATAGTGATGGAAAATAAAGAATCAGGGGAAAATTACATGCTGTCATTCTATTATGTTGATAACATAAATTTACAGTACCTGAAGAATATCTACTATTATTGATTTATTTCTTAGAGTGGTTCATAGGTGCTTTATCAGATACAATATAGGACATAATACTCAGTTGTTTATCTGAAATATTTCAAATGCCAGAACATAAGCCACACATTCAGATGCAATGAATACATGCCATGACCTATCTCTTATTCCAAAGGTCTGCATATTCTTCCTTTGTAAAAGAAAATGTTATATACTAAAATTTAAAGTTCATGGCTCGGTCACACACAAGGTTTCACATCCTTTAATACAAGTTTTAACATACATGAACAATGGCAGCTTCCAGCCTGACTTAGAAACAACTATGCTAGTGACATCTGATCTGTCGGCTTCTATAACAGAGAACTTGTGAATTCAAAGACTTCGCATATGCATTTCTTGTCAAAATCACAAAAGCTTAATCAGTGCAAGTACAGTACTATAGCCTACAAAAGAAATGCTTTCCTATAATAAACTCTCTTATAATTACCAATTGGAACTCTGATAATATGGATCAAGGACAACTTTTAAAAGATAGTATTGTTTTACTAAGAAAGAACGAGAGGAAAAGAATGATGGGTGAAGTTAACAATAAGATGAACATATGCAATAGAAGGAAAAGCAGAATTGCAAAATGAATGTACTTGAGCATACAAAATAAAGTTACTATCTAAAGCAATCTACCCCAATGTCACATCCCTCAAGTAGATTAAATTTTAAATCCCGATAAATTGAAGCTCAGCGTATCTGGAAAACACCAGGTTGGGAGAACATGCCATATCCATGATATTCTGCAGAATATGCAGAAAGAAACCAAAAAGGAATAAAATAGCACAAAGAATCAGAACACAAAGCATAACTCTAACAGGCAATATATGTATACAAAGTTGGAATTCTATATCAAGTAGGGCTGTGCAAACCACAACTCTTAATCTTCACAGCGTTGAATTAGTCATGGTTCTCAAAAGTACAACTTAAAATCCTGTGCTGATCTTCTGAGCACATGCACATGCAAGCTCAAACATAAGGAAGCCCTCAAACAAGACACAATAAACTATAAGGTAATATGAATACTTTAGTGCATTGAGTGACTTATGAGACTCATCCTCAAAATTACGACTACTGCATCACTTCCACGTTCACATAGTCGTGATTCTAGCACTTGACAACTGGCCCACATTTACTATAGTTCTGTGCTCACATGATTGCGATTTGTGAGCTTTCCAGATGTTTTGCAACATGCAGTCAGTGAGGAGCTGCGATGTCTCACTCAACAACTGTGACAATTTGCTTAATAACTGTAGCAAAAAAGGTCGCAAAATCTGGTTCAATCATGACTCACTTAACTATTGCACTGCTTAACAACACATTTTTTAGTCCTAATTGTCAATTGAGAAAAGTGGTGGGTTGCAGGTGGTACGCCCTAGTACGGGCGTACCGGACCCTGCCCGGAGCACTGGGTATCATTCCAGTACCATGCTCCGGAGGGCCTGCCCGCCTGCGCTCCTTACCGTAGTTTAAAGCTGTCAGCGCTTCCATGCACGGCTCAAACAGAGCCTGCACAATGCTCCACTGAGCAGCTGGAGCATTACAGAAGCTTGCGGGAGTGTTATTTAAAGCTACAACACATGCGTGCACCGCACGCAGGCATGTGGGTGACGCCAGGGATGTTCGAACCGTACCGGTTGGAATGAAATCCGGAACCCACCACTAGTTGAGAACTACTGCATTGTTTGCCAATCAAGAACAAAGCTGACGAAAGTGGATGATGAAAAAAATTAAGACTAAATCATGATTTAGTGGGAGTGCCTCAATAACATATCACAGTGATATGCACAGTAACCTTTTTCCCACTGCATGCCAAAAGCGAGGGGAGCGCAGGCGGAAGCCTCTGGAAGAAAAACAGCCTTAAAAGAAGACCAAAGTCAGCTGACCAGCGCATGCATGCGTGCTGGAGCTGACAGGCAATGCCTCATGTGCCCTAACAAATGGCTCCACATGCCACAGTGGCACACATGCCACAGATTCGCTATCACAGACATATCATGTACTGCATATATGTATATATTTAGTGTGGTTGCTAAGAGTTGGAAACAATATTTTAACAATTAATATCATTAATATATATTAATATTAGGAGACATAATTTCTCATTACTATTTCTTAAGGAATAAGATCTTAATGCTTCTGGAATTTACAACAGAGATCTTTCTTTTTGGAGAACAGAACATTATTTGTCACTGTAAACATAAAAACAAATTAATAAAAAGTATTAAAAATATTAAAAGTTTTAAAACACATTAGTACATAAAAGGAATGAAATGAAACACACTCTACAATAACTTCGTGATAGTCTCTCTCACACAAACACACTCTTCATTTTTTATAATACTCTCAAATATATTTTCAAATACTTTATTTTTCTTGCTACAGGATACAAATAATAATTAAGTATGTATGTATCAGAATTTCTAATGTTCTTTTAAATCCAAGTAAAAAATTTAGGATTATTCATATATATTTTTTAAAAAAATACTAAAATACTATACAAATAAGATATTTTTGACTAATGGGATGAAAACAAAAGTAATAATGAAAGCTCAAAAAATATTTTATCCACTATTTCTAAAAAACACAAACCGAGACTGATGCAGTTCCTTGACTTTTATGCAAGGTTAATTCAGTTTATTTAGGAAACATCACCCGAAGACCTTTCCTATCAAATTGAGGCAAAATCGTTTAGGTCATCAATTAGGAATAGGGCACAACTGCAGCATCTGGTATGACAACAACATATTGTCCTGTCAGGCAGGAAGTCTGTTTACATCTTCTTAGCTGGAAGAAAGGGGAGGAATCAAGTGGCAAAGCTACTTTCATGCACACACTTTTCACCTTGGCATCTCTGGCATACGATGCAGATTTTCAGCAAGAATCCTCTCTTATCTCCTGGTATGCTTGGGGCACCTTTCAAATAAGCAATTCACTACAGTATGGTGGTCTCAGCCCACTTCCTGCTGCAAATCTGATATGACAAAGCCACTATCTAGCATAATGCTTTTGCCAATAAACAGTAAAATGCAATGACACTGCTGTAGGAAATAGGAAAAAGTGGGCAGGGGCAGAAGCTCTTTTATGTAAAAAGCAAAAAAAGCAAAAAACCCTAAAGCCAAACCAAGCCAAACAATATTGGCTCTTTATGTCTATTATGACTGCTATCAAATTAATTTATATTCTTCTTTCCCAAAGCGCTACTTAACCACAACAATATAGATTAATATTTTAGCTTTTTTTTTTTACAATAACAGTAACGGATCCTACAAAATACCTTACAAACAAGAATACGAAAACCATCACCACAACCGCAAATGTTCTCATAGCTCACATGGCATTAATTAATTTTAAATTTCTGACTGCCAACTTTTAATTATTAATGGAAGAATTGCTGTCACTACCTCGCTTTGTCAGCATTCCCCCTTCCTTCCTTTCCATTATACATTCGATCAGATGGTTTAGCTGCAGGCAAGGCTTTGTCACTGTTAATCTCATTACCTATTTTGCAGTATGTCTGTTTTCGGACAGTTATGATGCTACTGATGGTAAAGAGAAAAAAATAAATAAATACCACCAATATTGCATATCCGATGTGCATGTGGCATATACATGGTTTCTAAATGCATTTTTTGACTTTGGCATCTTCAGCACTCCCTGGAATTTTGTTGTGAGAGTAATTTACCTGAGCTGTTCAGTGGTAACTGTTTGCATTGGTCTTACCTCTAGCCTACCATATGAAACGCCTTGGTGCACCCAAAGCAGAAACTTTCATTATTCATTTGCGTTATACATTATTTTTAAATTGACTACATTTCTGACATTTTGGAGTGAGGAGGAGAAGCCATACCAATTTTAATTTCTATTTGAAGAGTTTTCTAGTAATTAGGAGAATTGAGCAACAGGTACAGTACATCCAGTGTATTTTGTTCAGGAAGAATTTTAATTACACCAATGTCGGTGCTGGAGATTTAAATTAGAGATGACTGCTTGTTAAGATTCTTGCAGTTGTCGTGGACTAGAATTCTGGGAATTGAAACCTTGCACATCTGGAGGGCACTGGGGAACCGAGGGAGAGGGAGTGCTGGCTTAAAGTTACCCATTTATACACATTTCCATTCAAAAGAGTTTTCAATAAAATAATTTGAAATACAAAATAATAATAATAATAATAATAATAATAATAATAATAATAATAATAATAAATCAAAACAATGTAAAAACATGTTTGTTAAAAATATTGGCAGACACAAAGACCAAAGGGACACATTCATCCAATAGTCAACAGTTGACTGAAAGAGGCAATTGTAGGTCCCTCATTTATTTCAAGGAAGAACATATTTCCAAGTATGGGTGCTACATAAAGAAGGGTTCCTGCAAATTGCTGTGGGTTTTTTTCCTGTAATGAACCCAGATATACTCTGGTTCCAAGTTGTTTAGAGCACTATATGTCAACAGTAAAGCTGTTATTTCATTAAAACACTCAAGGCTACCAAGAAAATCAAGCCAAATGATACCAAATAGTACACAAGCACAAACACAAACAAAACAAGAACAAAACTGATTCTAAAATGCATGATACATTAAAAAAAACTAAATGTACGTCATTTTATGAGATAGAAAAGAAATAGACAAATCCCCCCCCCCCCAAACAATATATGAAATACTAACATAACTGGAAGAGTAACTGCAAATATATAGGTGTGGGAAGAATAAAGAACATTTTTATTATAATAGCATGGGTTTCATTTACCTTAAAATGCTAAGAAATTAAACACATAAATAAATAGCATTATCCCTTTTTAAAAAGCATTTTCTTAGATCATTTTAGTCTGGGCTATCTGTCTGATTTCACGTTTTAGCCATTTTTAAAGTTTTCCCCCCTAATATTGTACGCTGCCCAGAATTCACAAAGTTGAAGCACCAGTAAATTCAAACAAATAAACAAATAATAAGATTCCCTTTTAAATTATTGGGGTATTTAAGGCAAGCACAGCAAAGGGTTTCTATAGGAAGAAACAGTGTCAGTTTATTTATTTTTCTCCCCTCTATTAATTCTTCTGGACAGATAAAATGTTTGCAATCAGGTATCTTCCTGATTTCTGCTTTTTCATAAACCAAATGCTCTAAACATAATTACTCTATTTTCTAAGCAACATCAAAATGGCTTCAACACAACAAGAACTGTGTATTTTAAATATTATGAGATTTCCAGATGCTAGCAGAATGAGCATAATTTTTTTACAAATGAACATATAAACAAATATATGTCAACCACAAGCTATTAGGATATAATTAGTTCAACCTCAATCTTCCCCTAAAGAAGAATATTCTATTTTTTTTTAAAGTCTTGTATTTTTATGCTGAAGTATTCCAGTACATAATATATGTTCACTGCCTGTACATTATATTCCCTTGATTTTAAAAACCTAGCTTGATATTTTAAAAAGGTGCCACTAAAAGAATTTTAAAATAACTACATAAATACAAAGAATGGATAGAAAAAAAGAACAGTTATGTACATCATATAAGCTGCCCAACGTCTTCGGAGCTGGGCACACCATTTTTTTTAAAGAAGTAAATACATTTTGCAGAATATATTTTAATTCCATATAATTTTAGATAGTACTACTTGGGACTGAAATGAATGAATAAGGAGAGATATGAACCCAGTATTCCAAATGGTTCTCAACAGCTGGGACAATTCTTTTCAGTTACATGAACTTTAGCAGAAGTTCCCTACCAATGAAATCCTGCACTTATCCATAATGAATTTGTTACCTAAAGGACTGTCATTTTTGGGTGGTGGGTGGTGGGGGGCTTTGGAATCAAATTCATCTCAACTCATCCATGACACGTTCAATATTATTTCATTTCAATTACTGATTACATTGTTTTGTTATGAAGGAAAGTGACTTCTAACTGATTATATAAATAAAGTATATTTATTGGCAGGTTAAAGGTTTCAGGAACATTAGAAGCAATGACAAACAATGGACTAACATCCTTTTGGTTATTGGTATCAAAATAAGACGGCTTCTCATTCATAATTTATTTTAATGTTTTTTTGTTTTTTTTTATAGCAATAGCAGTAGACTTATATACCGCTTCATAGGCCTTTCAGGCCTCTCTAAGCGGTTTACAGAGAGTCAGCATATTGCCCCCAACAATCTGGGTCCTCATTTTACCCACCTCGGAAGGATGGAAGGCTGAGTCAACCCTGAGCCGGTGAGATTTGAACCGCTGACCTGCTGATCTAGCAGTAGCCTGCAGTGCTGCTTTTAACCCCTGCGCCACCTTGGCTCATGTTTATGTGACATGTGTTCTTAAGGGGGAGATTTAGTTTTGTTACTTAGAGCAAGATGAAACAGGTGCTTGCCTTCTTTCATGAAAAATGTTCCCCTATCTTTTTAGACTCTCCGGAGTCCTCTTGTGTAAGCCTCTCTTCCATTTAATTCCTTAAACTTGTGCTTATATGAAATAAACATTCTAATGCATTTCTAGACATCTTAAAAGACAACACCAAAAACTGGGAGGTTTTATTATTTTTGAGGTGCAAAAATAAGGTGCTTATTTTTGAGGCGGATGGCTTATTTTATCACATGCACTCAAAAGCCTGATTATCCTGGGAGGTCTTATTTTGGGGGTGATATGTGTGTGTGTGTGTGTGTGTGTGTAGTGTGTGTATGTGTATGTATGTAGTGTGTGTGTGTGTATGTGTGTATATATATATTCAGGTCTTGGCGTATTCGGGTCTTTTCCCATGTAAGATTGAGAGTATCTTGGTGGGAAAAGACCCAAATACACCAAGACCTGCATACCTGTACCTGTGAAAATCTATGAAAACACACACACACACACACACACACACATATATATATGTTTATTAATTTATTTAAAGTCACAACCCTTGGTATGCCCAAATATGGGAGGAAGGTCACTACTTCCATTCTCTGTCCATCGGCTCATCATAAGAGACCATCCAGACAGAAACCCAATATTTTTACTGTTGCCTTTGTTACATTTGTGTTGTGTTTGTGCTGATGTCTCCCTTTATTTATCAGCACAAACACAACACACACACACACACACACACACAAACATATTTGTAGATTTTTACGGGTGTAGGTATGCTGGTCTTGTTGTATTCAGGTCTTTTCCCATGTAAGATTGAGATTGTCTTGGCAATGTTTCGGCGAGGTCTCACTCGCCATCCTCAGGCTAGTGTTTTCATCTTAAAGTGTGATCGGAACTGCCGTCTTTCTATAAAACTTGGTGGGGAGGGTGGGGAGTGCTGGCGTTGTTTCAGTAAATGGATTGATTGGCTGCGTGGCTGTATCATGATTGGTAGATTGGTGCTGATTGGTGCTGGCTGTGTGTTCGTTGTCACCCAGGTCATTGCAACGCAAAACAACAATTTTATTCATATATATATGAATAGCTGTAATTCATTCCCATAGATAAAATAAACATATGTTTGAGAGAAAAAAAGATAGGCAAGGCTGGGGAATTCTGTGAAAAGAAAGACCACAAATATATAGCTTTCCAAATGGGATCTGATAGCTGATATGATATGGATCAGAATGATGTGGCATACATCACAACTTCTCTTATTTGTCAATTTTCAGGAATTTTTTTGCTAGCACAATCATATATATGTGATATTGTATCACTATTTATTGTTCAAACATCTTGTGAACCAGAATTCTGAATTTCTGTAGACCCGCATTTCAACATAGTATTATATGGAAGAATATAGTAGTTTTCATCTTAAGAACTTTTTTCTCTATATGTTAGGATTGTAGAAACAAATCTGAATTCTAGTGTACCAAATAGACTTAATTTAAGCAGCTGCCCAACAGCTATAGCTTGTCCAAAATTAGCAATTGTTAAGTTTCTATTGTGAAAAGATTAAACATCTGGATGATCTCTTACATGATAAAATCGATAACATATAATATGACTATGGTTTAAGCAAGTAATCTTTTCTTGATGTGGACTAGAGAAAAAAAATAACTGAATTAATAAAATACAAACAGTCACAAATAAAAATATAATACACAAAACTATTATGTAAACTTTGAAACGTTTTGGTACAAATGTAAACCATATGTTTTAAAGCAAAACTCTCTAAAATGTGTATTTTTAATCTTGGTTTAAAAATGAAACATTGACATTTAAGCAAAGTGATCACAATGCATTTTTAAAGACGAATTATAATGTGGAAAATTTAAATTTAGCAATACCTCTGACTTGTGCCAACTAAAATATTATTTCTCCTTGTTATTTAATTTCAAGAGATAATGTTGAATAACTCCTACTGAAAACATTGGATTTTCAAGTAAATATGTATATGGTTTGGTAATAGTTTTTTTAGATTCTTTCATAGATAATACTGATCATCTTAATTAACTTTTAGCACATTGCTAATGTACCATTTTTATTTTGATTCCAAAGTAGTCTTTGTACTTGTTTCATAGTTAATTAATTATTATGTTTAAAAATAATTTTAGAGTTTAGAGTTTTATTAGTATTTGTAGGCCGCCCTTTTCCCTGAGGGGACTCAGGGCGGCTCACACAAAACCGGGAAGGGGGAATTTTTACTATCAGTATCCAAGGATCTGTAAATTTAATGTAAGTTCACGTTAGGTAAGTTTTGCTAACTCAGGACAAAATTTTCAGTAAAATTAATCTGAAAACTGAATACCCTTTTACAACATTTACAGTGTTTGTGGCAGACTGCAATCCTGGGAATAGTAGCATATGCAAATTACTTATCCTCTTACCAGGATCATTTAATTTTATTTTGTCAGAGATTCTTGCCTTATTTCTCCCCACCATAAGTGTAAATTATACCCAATATTTTTACTCTCTCTGAGGTTTTCTAATAATTATGCAGAACAGACACTACCCAATGGAACCATAGGAAAAACTCATGAATTCCAAGGAAATGCAAATTTAATCACAACAGACTTTGATTCAAAACTCTATTTTCAGAATGAGAGCTGCCTCATATGATTTGGATTAAGCTTTTGCTTCAGGACACACAACGATTTCCCATTTAATTTGTCTGAAGGGAGCATTCAGTTTAAAATCAACCTCATTCGCTTAGTTATATACAAATGTACCACAACTAATGTTAATACACTGCAATATTCCAATTAGTCTTGATAACCTCCAGTGCTGGCTGAAGGGTATAAACTTCTGCTTTTGAGTCCAAGGAACTTAGATACAGCATGGTAGAAACCAGGTGCTTATTTAGATGATACTAGTCTCACTCAAGTAAGAATGTCTTTACACTGCAGCTTATTGAATATATACAATGGCTTGGGTCCAGAAAGTTCCTTTAAAAAGCAGCATACATTCTTGTTTGTGCAATGGATGGAGCAACAGAATTCCAAAAGTTGCTGCCAAGGTTTAATTAAAGGCACTGCACCACAAGCTATCCTGAAAGCAGAATTTTAGGGCTGCAAGAGTAACAAAGAAGCTGTATTATGCTAACAGAATTTGCTCATTGTTCTTTGGACTCAAGATGAACTGGCTAGCTTGAGTTATGTAATTTATCTACCACCACAATCTTAAAGATTCTAAATAGTTAATGTGTGATAAGATCTCAGAATACTTAATCTTTCTCCAACTTGGCATTGCAATTCCTATTATGGTCAGCCCACAGAGTTCTGGGTAAGCAGGGTGAATATTCAGGAATCATAATTCTAGCATAGCTGAGGGATGTCAGGCAGGAGTAAATGTACTGTAATCTCTGTATAGTCCAGCAACAATGGGCTAACTAAATCTTCAAAATATATAAATCTTCAAAAAAGCAGTGCACTTTAAGGGATATAGACATTATTATTGATCTAAGCTTCACAGTACAGGTAGTCCTCGATTTACAACAGTTCACTTAGTGACCATTTGAAGTTACAACGGCACTGAAAAAGTGACTTATGACATTTTTCACACTTTTGACCGTTGCAGCCTCCTCATGGTTATGTAATTTACATTTGGAGGCTTGACAACCGACTCACATTTATGACGGTTGCAGCGTCCTGGGGTCACGTGATCAACTTTTGTGATCCTCTGACAAGCAAAGTCAACAGAGAAGCCAGGTTCACTTAACAACCGTGTTACTAATTTAACAGCTGCACTGATTCACTTAACAAATGTGGCAAGAAAAGTTGTAAAATGAGGAAATTTCTCACTTGGCAACCTAAATTGTGGGCTCAATTATGGTTGTAAGTCGAGGATTACTTGTATATTTCAAGCTTGTAAATATTTTTCCTGTAAAGTCTATCTGAGCCAACATTTCAGAAAAGGTGGAACATTCTCCTTGGAGCAGAAATATCAAGCTTTCTATCTCTGCCCCAAGTCATCTGTGTGATGCTGTGGAGTTCTGTCTAAGTGCCTAAAAGCTGTGGGGGGTCTGGATGGGGCACAACTGGCTATAGCCTAACCCCATAACCTCAGGAAACTCAGGTTTTGTACAGTTCTGGAAACCTGTAATGGTATGTAAGAATGACCTTGTGAGATTTGGGGAAGAGTTGCTGCCTAGGGAACAATCAAATGGAAAGGGGGGGGGGGGATTCACAGCTGCATAATGGACAGAGAAAGAAATTCAGAAAGGATCTTCCCTAACCTATCAGGCTGTAAAATGGTGGGGGATCTCTATTTTCAGACTTTCAAGATTGCTAATGTAGATGACAATGATTTGTTTCCCGTCTGCTCTACCTGAAAAAGCTGACAGGACCTTCCATCTTTGGTTCTGAATGGTGTTGCACTGCTTCAGACAAAACTAGTGCACAATCTAGAGGTCTTTCTGGTCTTGGGCTCATGCTCAAGGGGCAGCTTTGGCTAGGAGAGCCCTTGTACAGTTATGGGTTGTGCATCAACTGTGCCTGTTCCCAGATGGGGAGGCTCTGCAATAGCCATCCATGCTCTAGTGATCTCTCAATTGGAATGCTGCAATGCACTGTACATGGGGCTATCTTTAAAAGGCATTCAGAAGTTTCATCCAGTGCAGAATGTAGCTGCACAGGCAGTTGGGACGCCTGTCATTTGGCTTATGTGACACACTTCTCTATAAGTTGTGTTGGCTACCAGTATGCTTCTGGGTACAGTTCAAGGTGTTGGTATTTACCTTTAAAGCCCTTTGTGTCTTGGGCTGAATTATTTACAGGACTGGTCATCTCTAACCCCACCACCCCAAATCCTGTCCCCTACAAATGTTCTTTTGCAGGGCCTTGGAGGAGAGCCTTTTCTGTTGTGCCACCCTCCCTTGGAATATCATTTGTTTAGAGATCTGGTTTGGCCTGACTCTGCTGGCTTTCTGCAAGGTTTTAAAAAATCTGCCTCTGTGCTCAAGCCCACAACTTCAGAGTGTGCAATTGAGCTTGTTTCTTAGTTGTGCTGAAATGTGTGATTTCTAATTTTTTTCATCTTTGGCTGATATGTATTTTTGCATGTTATGGGTTTGTTTTTTAATATTGTTAGATGTTCAGTCATGATTGAATATATAAAGCCAATAAGTAAATAAATGGATACTCAAAAGTAATGATGAATAAATGATATTCTAAGCTAAGGAACCATTTTCATCAAAATATGATGTGAATATTCATCTGTGGCTGCAATTTGGTTTTCCTATTTCTGTATTAAAATGGCTACATCTACTCTGGTTGCCTTCAAAGAAACTTTTGCCCTTCTGCTGAAAATGCTTGACAGCACATGACAGCAAGTTATTCAGGTTTTTGTCTAATAATATTTTTAAATCCTGGTAATGTATTTCTAATCCTGCATTAATTCACACTGGCGCTCTATGGTTACCTACAAGTTTTATCCACTTATAACAACCCCTCTCTAGTTTGATGTTAAGTCTCTGGCTTTTTCAGTGATAAAGTTTTCTAAAAGTGACCTTTGCTTTGGAGCAGCCAAAGGGGAGCAATGATCTTTGAAAGAAGCTAGAGAAATTAGCTCAAGTAGACATAAAGGCACTATGTTCCACACATCTAATCATCAAACAATTTTACTTTATCTGAGATAGTCAGAAGAAATTATATTGTCTCCTATCTTTTCTTTCCATTTTGGGGGCATTGTGACAGCTCTGAACAGTATGTCTCTATCTGTAGAAGCACCCAAGGGTATAAGCCCCTGTAGCATGACAGTCGCAAAGTCCCAACAAGCCCCAAATACCTAAAAGGCATTTTCTTGCAATGAAAAGTACAAGTGGTTTGCTGAACTTTTGAGTGTACAATAATCCAATGAATTCTGCCCTGTGGAGAGAAGACAAGCAGATGGGACTTGACAATCCTAAGCAAAGCTGTCTTGTGTGACCTTTTGCTCTCCTTTTTTTTTCTTTCATTCAAAAGCTGCTTTTTAAACTGCAGCAACTCTCACCTAAATCTCTAGCTATATGATGTTACCACGGAATCTTAGGACTGGAAGGGAACTTGGAGGTCTTCTAGTCCAATCCCCTGCTCAAAGCAGGAGCCTTATGTCATCCCAGTCAAATGGTTGTCTATTTTTGAAAATCTCCAATGATGGAGCACCCACAACCTGAGGAGGCAATCTATTCCATTGATTAATTGTTCTCACCATCAGAAAATTTCTCCTTATTTCTAGGCTGAATTTCTCTTTAACAAGCTTCCACCCATTACTTCTTGTCCTTGCCTTCTAGTTTCTTAGAGAATAAATATAATTTCCTCCTTTTCATAACAGCCCCTCAAGTACTGGAAGAAAGGTAACATGTCTTACTAAGCCTCCTCTTCAATAGACCTCATTAGCTCCCTCAACTATTCATCGTATGATTTAGCTTCGTTATTATCTTTGTCACTCTTCTCTGTACACTTTCCAGGATCTCAACATCTTTTGTGTATCATCGTGACCAGAACCTGACACAGTATTCCAAGTGGGGTCTCACCAGTGTGATGTAAAGCAGTACAATCATTTCTTATTGCCTTGATACAGAAGGACAGCATCAAAACAATGAGAAATGAAATACACTCACCTCTGTTGTACTCAAAAATATATTAACATTTCTAATTTCAGATAAACTTCAGATAGCTCTGCCCTACCATATGACTATTGATACTATGCCAAGTTTTATATAAGAATACAGGCATAACCTTGCTTAGTCACATAAGGCCAAAGATCACCTCAGTCCAATATTTTTTTCACCTCATAATGGTTAACCATATGCTTCTGGGTTGCTCAAAAGCAGAATATGGAGATGTACCATAGTTCCCTTGCAAATGGAATTTGGAGGCAAAGTGTCCTCAATCTGAAAGTTGTATAGAATTTTCAAGACTAATACTTCCAGATAAGCATGACCTCAATAACATTTATCCAATTTTTTCTTAAAATTATTGATGTTACTGGTCATCACTATGTCTCATGGTAAAGAATTCTAAAGATTATGGACATTATCCTTTTCACTTTTCCTCATTTCTTCCACTTTTCAAATGTTTCTAATTCATAAGACTCATGTGGTATTTTTGACTTATTTTTGACACACTCATTGCTTTCTAGTTTTAAAACATTGCAACTGAATATGCAGTCAATCCCTATAGGATTGTATACACAAGTGCAGAAACAGAAAGGTAGAAAATGTTACAGTGGCATAGTAAAACAGAAACAAAATCTTACATGAATGAAAACTTTTAAGATACCTGATAACTGCAAGTCTATAGGGTTAGAATGAAATGAACATACCCTACCAGAATAATTAAAATAAAAGTGTCTCTTAATCAGAATTGCTAGATTATAAAAAAAGATTATTTTAAGGAAACTTGCTAAGAAACATTTGCACCAAAATGCAGCAAAGGGCAGATTAGTAAAATTGTCTCCAGCTAACATTATGTAATTCTATGTGGTGGAGTATATTCATGAAACAATTATTGGGCAAACTGCTATTTATGCATTTGTTTGTTTGTTTATATCCCATTTATATTATTTTTATAAGTAACTCAAAGTGGCAAACTTTTCCAATACACCTTCCTACTCCTATTTTCCCCACAACAGCCCTGTGAGGTGGATTGACCTGAGAGAAAATGGCTGGCCCAAAGTCACCCAGCTGGTTTTCATGCCTAAGGCAGGACTTGAACTCACATTCTCCTGCTTTCTAGCCTGGTCCCTTAGTCACTAGACCAAAACTGGCTCTCATCATTTGCAATTATGCTTTCAGATACTGATACCTACACTGACTTTGGGAACAAGCAAGAGACAAGACAAACACTGTCATATATCTGAGGGTTAGTATGAAGAAGATGAGCAGTTTTAATTAATTCATAGGATTAATACAAAATTAGAAGAAAAATGATTCTGCAGAATGTTTTCGAGTCATTTCCTACCAGTCTGCAACACAGATTAATATGGGAGGCAGATAGCTCTTCTTTATTGGGTATTTACAATGGGACTCTGAAAGGGAAACATCAGAAAGAAGAACCTCACCCTTATCCACCATGGGTGCCCTCTATCTGGGTAGTCTTTATCTGCCCAAAATCTAGGATAGAAAATTCTGGGACCCCACATATTTGAAAGTGGCCTGGACAAAACAAATTGCATTGCAAAACCCAGTTGAGCAAGAAGCTTGACCAGAAGATGACCTATGTTTCTATCAAACTGTTTCTGTCATATATTCACATGTTGTTTCCAAATGCACATGCAAATCAGTTAAAAACATACAAAACAAGGATCAGGGAGAGCAGGTTTCAAATGTGCATTTAGTAGTAATACATTGTTACTGTTGTTATAATTACCACATCTTAGATATTGCACACTTCATCCATGCATAATTCTTTTAAACAAAACACACATTTCTTAATAAAAAGCATGCTGGGTAAATTTTGGACACAGTTCCAAGACAACTGGAAAAGTATTACTTATCAGAAAAGAGAGTGTATCAGCAAAAAGACATAGTAAGACAATACACTGTTTTAATACATGACCTAAACACCTTAGTTCTCATTATTAGCTTTTAAAAATAGTTCATCTTGCAGGCCTCCCAGTTGGGAAACAAAGGGGAAAAAGTGTACAGTACAATCTCTGATGTAACTAGTGAAATGGAAATTAAAATGAAAGTATTCCCCTGTGCTTCATTGCACTGACTTATACAAGTTACATAGACAAGCTTTACCAAGGAGTTATTTTTGAGACAGGCCAGCATAAATGTCACTGTCACTAAGAGGAAATGTCCTTTCCTATCCAAGTCTGAAGAAAATTTTGTACTGTGGCTTGTCCATATTATTTTCTATGATTTAGTGCAATGAAGCACAGAGTTGCTAGCTTGGTCTTTTTTATATATATTAAAAGAAGCACACATAGAAATTTGTGGAAAGGGAGGCATTTGTTATTCTGTGAAACAAAATTGAAAACTGTACTGAAATACCCTTCAAATAGCAAGAATTCTTAAACCAATGCAGAAACTGCCAATCAAAACACACAGGGCAATTTTTCAATAATTTTACTAATTCATAACAGCCATTACCACATTCAGTTTTAAGGCAGCTCATCTCCATGATTTGGCAGCAGTACAACTGCTTCAGGTTATTATGGTGGAAAAATAAAAGAATATTTTTTTTAAAAAAAAGTTCTCTCCTCTATTCAGTAGCTAAAACAAATGCACCACTTAATAAGTTGCTGCTGAAATTATGAAAGCAGAGAAGTCACTTCACTATATTTCTGTTCTCTATCCTATAGAACCAAACACATACTATGCAGTGCAAGCTTGACTTTTGGGGATTAGTTTTCTCATTTGTCCTGTAAGTATGAAGAATGGATTACAGAGGATGATGGTAGTGAGTATGCATTTATGATCCTGCCTTATTACTGTGATATTACAATTAATCATAAACTATACACGAACCAGTGCATATGGCTATGAAAAAGGCTAATGTAATTTTAGACAGTCTTAAATGAAAACATGACATTTTAAACAATGGAAATGTTATCATTATCTTATGTTGAAAACTGTGGCATAGGTGACATAGAATATAGGCCAAAGATGTAATTAAATATTGTCTGGTGTATGGAAAACAAATCCTGTAGGACAGGCTGAAGACACCAACTATGTTTTTCATGAAAAGAGGAACCCTGAAGACAAGACACAACAGCATTCATCAAGTAGCTGAAGAGTTACCTATTATTTGTATCTTCACCTCCAGTATCTGAATAGATATATCTCATTCTTTAAAAAGCAGAACTACAACTAATGATATTAATCAAAGGAGGAAAGATCTTGGTTGAAATGTTAGGTTCTTGGTTAACAGCAATTTGAAATGAGACCCAAGTTCCTATCAAGAAAGTGAACTTATCTTTAAAGAAAAAATGGGGGAATGCAGGAGACTGGACAAAGAATGGCCAAGACTATGATTTTTCTGGGTACTGTTCACCTCTCTGAATTACACTGAGATTTTAAGAATGTGGTTTACATCTTTTCTTTTCACTGGTTCTGAAGAAGAAAGAAAGAAAGAAAGAAGGAAGGAAGGAAGGAAGGAAGGAAGGAAGGAAGGAAGGAAGGAAGGAAGGAAGGAAGGAAGGAAGGAAGGAAGGAGTTTCAGGGTAATTAATCCAACTAAATTAAAACAGGCCATTAGGAATTTCTTTGTTCAAACCTACTTATTAACTACTTCTAGATAAAAAATGATTATTTTATTTTCAGGTAAGAGCAGTCACCAGCATCTGGAAGAAAGATGCTGATTAAGATTTCAGAAATGATATAGGAAGAAATTCCCATATTTGCTACTCTCAAATAACAGCTGTTTGGTATTATAGTACAGTCATCTATACGGCTGCAAATTAGTGCACATTTCATTCTCTTTCGGAAATTTACAAATTTGTGAACAAAAACATTTGGCATATACTGTACACTTTACTAAAATAATAATTTTCAAGCCATTTTTCTACAACTATTAATTATTTATCTTCTCTTTTCTTCTATCTCTTCTCACAAGTCTACCAACATTAACATAGTATCTCTGGTTCTTTAGATCATAGAATTTGTCTGTTTATCTTTGATCAGCATTCAGCTCTGCCTAGATAAAGCATGTGTTATTTGCTTGGTAAAGGAGAATTCTTCCACCACACTTGCTTCTCCCTAATTGTTACAAGAAGTATTCAGACTCTAATATTCATGGTATAGAGGCACAGCACATTACACCTGTTATCTGGATTCCTAGCCAGCAATCAGGATTGAACTACTGAAACAGAAAAAATGGGACTGAAATAGAACCGTCTGGATCACTAATAATATAAAGCATTTGAATAGGTATGTATCTGGCAGGATTAATAATAATAACAATAACAACAACAATAATAATTCCTTATTATCAGTGCACAACGTATGTACGATGATATTGGTTGAGTTCAAATAAACTGATATTTTGATTTAAACAACTTAAATTCCATTTATTAAATTTTCATGAAGAGAGATAAATCAATAGAACTAAAAAACTCATATATTCTAATATATTCTATATTCATTCAGTTTTAATTAAAAACATGGTAAAAAGTATATTTGTGATTAAATTATTCACATATCTGCAAGCAAATTCAAGCCAGGCATGCATATTCATTACAGCTCAATACATAAGGTAGGAAAAGTATGCTAAACATAACTTCTGGACTTCTTTCCAATCTTTCTGATAACAGATGTCATAGCAGGTGTGCTCCATTTTGGTCTCTGTTATGAAGTAATGCCTCATTCATTCATTCATTCATTCAGTCGCTCATTCAATGAATCAAAGAATAAATTAATCAAGGCTGGCCAACACTAGGTTGTTTAAAATTAAAACATTTTTTTAAAAAATATCAAAGAAAAGTAATATAGTTGGCCAGAAGAAAAGTTACTTGAACCAAAACCAAAAGATTGACAGCACCTTGATTTAGAAGGGAATTAAATACCTTCCTAAAAAGACTACATACTGCGTGACAATATTTTTCAGATATGAATTAATAAGAAAAAAGGGAGGAATATACAAAGTTAACATGTAGTTTAAGTGTAACAAAATAACTGACAACAAGAGTATAAATAGTTTTCTCCAACTTGATGCTCCTTAGATTGATTGGTATGGGAATTTTCAATCAATTTGGGAAAGAAAAATATGGCTTAAAATGAAATATATTCATTTCCATTTTAGAAAACTGCTGAAAGTGATAGGTCTAGAGACAGATCATGAAAAATGTAGAAATAAATTGTAAAACTTCAATGATATAGAGTTGCAACCACATTTTCAATAACATTATGTAAGATCACGTATGTTTCTGACTGCCAATGGAAATACTAAGAACGAATATGTGCTTATGTAAAGGAGAATCCTACAAAACTTTCTTTCCTCAAGTTGAAATTGATTTACAAAACCTACAGCTCGTTTATACCTCAGCTCATTCCATATCGTCCATTTATTCTGATGTAAATCTGCCGAAATTTCTAGGGAAGCAGATTAAACAAAAAAAAAAGAATGGAAGACTGAAAATTTCTATCATTATAAAAGTACGTGGGTCTCAAGTGCCTTTATTAAAACAGAAAGAAAAGTGCGTATTTCATCATTCATCCTTCCTCTATTAATTTCCCTATTCTAGTTATTCTCATTTAAGAAACAGGTATAATAAATAAAATAAAGATAAAAATATTGTATACTAAGTCCTATACAATGAGAGACAGAAGGTATGCTATGCTATGTATAATGGGATTAGTTACAGTTTTTTATTTGTAAATGGCATGTAACAGCATGTAAATAATGACCAGATTTTTCTCTCAAGCATATGTTGGATTAGCCAACAAATGTACTCAAGATCTATAAACAATAAACAAAAGAAATTATATATAATTTCCTATAATGTATTTGTATGCTTTATAAAACTGTTCAGAATTTCATATTCAGTAAATATTCACAAAAGGAGAACATCTCTCTGTCTAAAGCTCAAGTCACTCTTTTAATGGTTATAACACACATATATTCTATTTCTGAAAGGAGTGAGAATATAAGCAAGAGTTACCTGCACTTCGTAGGTTAGGATCTAAATCAGGCATCTCTTTACAAGCTTCTGGACTAACACTGTATATGGAGGCTCCTGCTTCATTGGTAATGCTGTAAAATAAAAAGCACAGAATGTATCTTATATTTTAATAAAAAGGATGAAAAAAATGAGCAACAAAAACCAAAAGTTGATAAAAACAGAGTGCTCATAGAGACAAAAAGGCATCAACCATTATCTAAAAGAGAAACTTGGCAAGATTGTGTGTTTGTATATGTATTCTCAAATTTAAATGTATGTGGTATATTTCCACTCTTTACAATCTGAATACCAAACACTAAACTTATGTGAATGCCATCTATTTAGAATACTTTCACTTGTGTAGATGACCTTATTTCAGTAAGATTTGTGAATAAACCTGACAACGCTACATCCTGCTTTGGAATATCTTGCACTATATAACTCTTATACTATTTCTAATAGAACATTTTATTTGGAACACATCAAGTATGTAGCTGTAATTGAAGTAAAAGAGGTCAAAGAAATATAGATATTTAGATAAAAGAACAAAACAGCAGCAGATAATCATTAAAAAAATTCAAGTTGTATTATTTTTATTGATTTAGGCCATTGTATAAAAGCCAGTATGGCATGATTGTGATATGATTGTGATTGTCCCTTTTCACCAGAACATTTAATGAGTGAGTTTCTTATTTGATACATTTAGCATTTTGAACTATAGTTCTGAAATTGTAGGTAACTGTATTGTTAGCAGCAGCTACTCATTTGCAGCAATAACATGCCTGTCACTCCAAAAAGGCAGTATGCACCCACATAACAAGGTTATACAAATGTATCTTATATTTATGTTACAGCATTCCCCAATATAAAATTAAACATGATTTTCCTAAATTTGGATAAAACCAACTACTTCGTCGCAATAATCCCCAACACTATCTCCTTCAAAAGCTAACCAAGTCTTTTCTGAAAGCTATCCGAATCACAGGATCACTGAAGGCCAGCCTTAATAGCTGAAGTTACAAACACAAAATGCAAACTTACATGGCAGGAGTATCAGTTATCCACTGCTGAGATGCCTTCAAATGCCTCTAAAGCTTTAGACAGAGGCAGATGCAAAGGGCAACTGAAATAAGGATCAGAACTGAATCTTATTTTAAAAGATTAACACAGAAGTTCAGAAGAGGGGATTGGCTCAGAGAAAATGAATTCCTTTTCACCTACTAGTGCAAACTTTCAGGGTGAATGCACGGGAAAGAAAACAATGACATTTCTGTTCATAGAAAAGAACCAGCCCCTTCAAAATCTATGGGTCAGAGGCAATTGGATTCAATTTTATCCATTTACTGAAATGACAACTTGCATACAATTCTATTGATAAAGAAGCATTTATCGTAAAGTATTTTAGGAATAAATATTAAAAGCTGCCTCCAAACAAATATATGGGTTATATAAAAATTAGAGGTAAGGTGTGAAAAAAACCTAAAATATTGTTTTTAAAGAAAAATTTGTATGTATTTGTGTGTGTATGAAATTGTTCCGAATAGCAAAGATTAATTAAGAAGATACCCAAGGAATATGACCCAGCTACCTTATATCTTATCCTGGTAAAAAAAAAAATTACATGAAAAATTAACTTTTAAAAGTTACTGAAATAATTAGCTATTGTCATTAATCTAATTAATTTAAATTGCCTGTTTTACTTTTGCCTTTCCAAGTTGCTAATTAAAATATGAAATCAGCATTGGTGAAAGCATTTACTATGTTTCAGAAAATCTTTTTCTACAAGCTATGATTTACACAAGCTGCTTCTAGTATCACATTTAAAATTACTCTAAGACTGCTACAACCCCAGCTTACTTCTGCTGAATTGTGATGAATAAAGAGGGTTTTAATTGAGCTCACACGGCAGTATTAAAACCATTGCATAGAAAATTTGTCCTAATATTTTCTTTAGGAAGTCTAAAAGGAATTACCTTTTGAGTAATTTCTCCCAGCGTATTGTCAATTATTTCTGAACAACTGATAAAAGTGCATTCTTTCTTTTAAACAAAGCATATAAAAAGAGCATCCACAGATTAATAGTGTTTCTGTCGCAGTAGCAAAAAAAAATAATCAAATCACTATTCCTCACAAGGTCCTTTTATCCTCAAATCATTATTGCCACAGATGTGCTTACTTGTGAATGCTTTACATTCAAAACAAAACCAGTAAACAAAAGCCACTTTACTTTATAAAGATGACATGTTATTCTAAATCTACATAATGAAATTATTCAATCTAAGGATGTTATTTTATTATTTATGGAAAATTAATTAAATTTCAAAACAAACATTAATAGAATTAGAAAATAGAAAAACAGGGGACTGTTTAAATGGAAATACACATTGTTTATATTTCCATTATATATCTATATAATAATTATACTTTTTCCTAATTGCATCATATTGAATCTTCCAATTTTTCAGCTGTGAAGCATTAGAACAGTCCAAGATGCAAATGGAACATACTTGAAGCAAAGAATGTAAATTATTTTAAAATACTCTAATCTAGAAATGCGATTTTTATTGTATTCTGCAAAACATTCATAACATGCAGCTTGTAAATTAAAATACACGGTAGCAAATACAGTCTAGCAATGTTAATTATTTCACCCAATTACTAGCAGGAAAAATAAAAATAATACTGAGCAGGAACTTTCATAATTTTTGATGAAAATTATGCCGTGCCCGAAAATAATTACATTTATTACTGCACAAATTTGAAAACTCTCCTGTGAAACTGGACGATATTGTGAACAGGCACCTTTACAAAAATATATGTATTAATTTCATCCCCTCTTAGCCAAGATTTTACTGGCTTACCATGATTTATTTCCAAACCGCGTAGGCAAGCCTGCCCATGTGAACTGAGGCAGGGATGGGGGTGGGAAAGAGAAAGAGGGTCTAACTATTCTTGATTACAGTTATCAATTACACATGTTTCTAACAACATACCAGCAGTCAGCAGATGGCAATCTTTTGATCCTGGGTAATGCTTAAAGTGGAACAAAACATGGAAAGGACGAACCTTGGGACTTAAAGACATTTTGATTTTTTTTTTTCAATGGATACAACTAAATCTAACTGGAAATTATACCATCTCTTCTAAAAAAAAATCTTGTGGTTATTAGAAAGATTCAGAGCTGAACTGAATAAAAAAAGGATCAGGAAAACTGACTGTATCAAAGAACAAATATATTCTTATGATAAATTGTAAGAATACTGCTGTATTTTAAAAGTTTTGATTCCTCATCATAAAATGACAAACTTTGCAGAACATTAAAAGAATGGAATGCTGTTATAAAAATTATTACAAGTAAGCAGCAGTCCCAGAGTGAAATGTCTATGGGGATTCTCAATGATTCAGGTCATGGTTATCCCAAAGGTGCTTCTTTCCAAAAAGCAACTAGACTTTCTTGTTTGCTTGTTTGTCTTTCTTTAAAAACATTAGACTTATCATCCAAGAAGCTTCTTTAGTTCTGAACTGAGCTGAGGAACCTTCTTGAATGATAAATGAAATGGTTTCAAAGAAAAAACCCAAGAAAGCGCAGTTACCTTTTGGAAAAAACACTTTGGGACAGTCTCCCGAGCAATCTTCCTCAGCTTGTACCCCTTCGTATTTATTGGGATTATCATTCTTCCAATTCTTAATAAACATGCCATTGGCTAACTAAGCTGGGAATTTTGAGAATTGTGGTTCTAACATCTGGAGAACACCCAGTTGGGGAATCATGATACTGAATCCTAATCCACACTTAACATTTTTTAGGGCATCCTGATCCAGTTCTACTTGATAGTGGGATTAATTGGAAACAGGGTGTGGCAAACTCAGATTTATAATCATAGTTCTTTGGAGGGAAAGCAGGATCAATCTGTACTAAATTATTATAATCACTGTGGAAAGCTCTCCTTTTCCACCAGAAAGAGATAATCAGGCAACACCGATTTTGTGTTCAAGGCATTAAACTGCTGGAAGTAAAGCATGATTTTCTGTATTGAGCTATCAATATATCTGGTCTGAGAAATACAAGTACAGAATCTTGTATTTTGAATATGGCTTGCCCTCCAGCAGAGAGATATTAATAAAGACGATACTGCAGATCATTGGAATGAGATAAAAGTAAAGCACTTTACACATTAACAGATCGATACAAGTGATAAACAAACAATAACAAACAGCTTAGACTTTAAGAGAATTTTTAAAAACAAATTCAGGAAAGATAAATGTCTTCAGGTTTCTAGAATTAATGCAATCCATATATTTTAATTTTAAAGTTCAATAAGTGGAAGACAATGGTTTTAAATAAATTTTTAGAAATAATACAAGAAAAAAGTGTGTATCATCTGGATTTTAATCTGTTTACAAATAGCAAAATAAATGAGGATGGATTTGGCATTTTTTGTATGTCTTAGAGTTAAACAAAGTGAAAATATATAAAACAGGTAAAGTAGGAAATATTTATTGAAACCAGTTTCACTGTATGGAATAAATAAGTTTTGTATTACATAAAAGTTATTCAAAATTATTATTCAAAGTCATGCTAGTTGAGAATTTTGTAAACAAAGTCTAATGCTAGTGTCCCACTGAAAAGTTTAGATAAAAACTAATGCATATATTTTCTGGGTTTGCTCTCTCAGATATGTCCTCAAATGACAATATGTGTGGCATTAAAAATTGACCTAAGGAATTAAAATAGCTTTGAGAAAACATTTTACACACACACACCAAAAAAACACTTTCCTACAGATCTAGAAATGCATTTGTATGGAAATCAAAGATATGCGTGCTTAAAGAAAGGGGAAAAAAGAAAACAAAAAGCTATTTGTTAGCTGTAACTTTCCTGTGTGAGATATATTTTATAACAGTAGTGAGAAAAATGTAATCAATATGTTCTCTATAAAGCTCACCACGCATCTGGGTGACATAGTAACTGTACTACTTAAACGCAAAATAAAAAGTTATTACACATCATTGTAACTATACCGTCTACTTTCTCTATGAATCCTTCAGGGTCAGGATTTAAGGAAATCACACCCAGAACTCTAATGTGATATTGGATTTCATTCAGTGTGTATTAAGGCAATTTGTTCCCCCTGTTTTCTTCTTAAAATATATTCCAAAGATACAAAATTATTACACCCATACAATATTGGACACTTTGTATTTTTCTTTAAAGAATAAACATTTAGTTGGTTACCCACAAATAAAGGTGCTTTTGACAAGTATAATTCAAGCAATGAAAAGGATAAACCCCCTTTCCATCCTAAATAATTTTCTGATAATATGGATGCAATCACAAATACAATTCAATTAAGGTTATTCAATGCAAGATAACTTTACTTGAAATGCTTCATATATGACATCCTCTGCATCATTTGACTTGTTACCCACACAAGATTTCAAAGTCATATTTTCACGTTGTACCACCAAATATCATTCAAATACCGACACAGAATTTCCTTTTGAATAATGCATAAAGAAGCGAAATCAAAGAACACTGGTATGAACTAAAGCGAAGTAAATGGTTATGTCAGAGTTCAGATGTCTAAAAGTGTTGTTTTGGCACCATCTGGTGACTTATCTACCATACTGCAAAAATATGGAGTTCTTCAACGGACATTGGACAAATTGGCTTATAAATACTTGAACTATCAAACTAATGCCATCTACACTCCATCAAACTGCTTTTAAGTTAAATTTATTAATCGAAATCATCCTTTATCACTTTCATTGCTTTAATTTTTTTTTGCCATATATAGGAATGGTATCAAAATGTTTCATTTTATAAATAAAAAATATTCTATAAAGAATGCGGATCTCAATGTCCATATTTGTATGTTGCAGAAAAATACTATTTTTTAATCATCATTTGTATAAATCTTATTTCCAGCAACTGATGTAATTTTATACTAAAATATGGACATCCTATTTTAGATTAACCTGTACCCCCATCTACATTTTTTGACTGTAATTTTTAGTTCTAATTTGCACCCATCCAAATGATGAATATTTTTATGAAACCATAATTTAATTAACTAATGTACATAAACTTGTTTTTTTTTTTTAGACTCACTCTCACCATTACTGGTCGCAGTTGCACTGATCCCTCTATCAATAATAGTGAAAGGTCAGGCCTTAGCTATTAAACACAAAAACACCCGCCAGGCTATCTCACATCCTTTACATGTGGCTTTATGGGAAAACACCATCTGAAAGAAAGTTGCTGCTCAAAACTGGGCACACAGACAAAATATTCAAAGGAATTTGGACTGGGGAAAAAAAGGGTCATCTTACCATCAACCAGGGAAAAACAGTAAAAACTGAAGGGAACCAAGTATCCTATGGAAATACCATCAAGTTTGGAGGACAACATCAAAAACACTGAAATCAAGAAGAATAGTAATAGCAATAGCTTATAGGTATATAGCTTAGACTTATATACCACTTCATAGTGCTTTAGAGCTTTCACTAAGCATTTTACATAGTCAGCACATTGCCCCCAACAATCTTGGTTCTCATTTTACCAACTTCAGGTTGAGTCAATCTTGAACCGGTCAGGATCAAACTCTTGTTTGTGTCAAAGTTAGCTTGCAATTCTGCATTCTAACCACTGCACCAAGAAGGTTAGAAGTAAATATATCATGAGAGTGAAGAAAATCTTAAAGTCCAAATACAATGGAGAAAATAGGTTGGCATTTTGCAAATGAACCAGATAGAAGAAGGGAAAAAAAGGGCATTGGAAGAATGTATGAAGGATTGTGAAAAAGATGCATTGCAGCTAGTATATCATGAAGGATTACTGAATAATGGAGAAACCAAATTAGTGTACAAGAAAGATCAAATGAAGAATAGAAAAGGTACATGGCAAGGCAAAATATTATTATTACGTGCCAATATATAAAATACATAAAAAATAGGCAAGCAGATAACAAGAAGATCTGGTAAAAGCTAAACACAGGAAATTTGAGGAAAAAGACAGAGTAGCTAATTCTGGCTGCACAAAACCAAGCCTTAAGAACAAAGCCAGAATTGAGAAGGTAGAAACAAATAGCAAATGCCAGCTCTGCAAAGAAGCTAAAGAAACAGTGGACCACCTGGTAAGCTGCTGCAAGAAGATTGCACAGACTACTACAAACAATGGGATGACAAAGTAGCAACAAAGGTGATTGGAATATTTTCAAAAAATACCATTTGCCTGCAAGCAAGAGCTGGTGGGACCACAAAATAGTCAAAATAATAGAAAATAAAGAAGCTAAATTTAAGCTGATTTAAATTTAAGCTAAAGGATTTTAGAATTCAAACAGACATAATTGTTGAGAAGAAAAATTAAAAAGAAGGAAAGAAGAGAAAGAACTGGAACACAAAATATGAACACCTGCAAATAGAAATAGATTATGGCAAAAAAAATCACCATCAATCAATTGCAAAAGGGAACTTTACACCATCAAACAACATCTGCCTATCCCAGATCCTTGTGAAGGACTCAACAGATGGATGCCAAATCCAGTCTACACATCTGGCTCACAGTGCAATGAACCAAAATAACAACCTCACTAAACAAGTAAACCCATAATCAGTTAAGAAAATTCAGAATAATCAGCAAAGAAACACCATCTTCATAATCTTCCTAAAAGACAGCAATGGATTTTATATCGCATCAGCACCTCAAGAAGCAAGGCATTCTCCAAAATTGCTGCTACCAAGAAAGCATTATGAGGCTTCCACTTTCCTACCATTCTATGGAGATTAAATCTAAAGTGTCTAAAGCTCTGGTTGGAGAAGAGAACCATTCAGATAACAAGAAACTGGTCAATAAAGATTTACGAAAATTAATACCAATAATTTAAATTATACTCAGTAAAAAGTTTGGCATTATGGTTTAAGGCAGAGGTCCCCAACTACTAGGCCAAACCCTTTACTGGGCCATGAGCTCTTCAGAACCAGGCTGCAGAAGCAGCAGATGAGTGTGTTCATGCATGCATGCATCCTCATTTGCACAAGCAGCAGATGTGCATGTCTGCTGCTTATGCAAATGGAGCTGCGCACGCATGCACTTGCTGGCCACTCACACAAAACCATCCCCTCTCCTCCACTCCCTGCCAGTTTGTAAAGCTGGAAAGATTGGGGAACTGTGGTTCAAGGCACTGGACAGAAACCAGAAAATTGTGAATTCTGGTCCCTCAGGCACAAAGCCATCTAAAAGACTTTAGGCCGGTTGCTTTCTCTCAACCCTAGGAAGAAGTCAATGGCAATTTCTAAAAACCTTGTCAAGAAAACTGAAGAGATTTGTCCAGGCAATTGCCAGGAATTAAGACAAAGCCAATAAACTCTCACACACACACCCTCCCAATTGGCACTCCATTCAGAGCCTGCAGTATATGTACTGTCCTGCAGAATGATGGCTGCTAGCAAGCAGGTTACAGCATTCTGCATCGATTTAGTTTCCAGGTAGTTTTCAACAGCTGTTGAAACAGCTGTTGTTGGGAAAACAACACCCCTTTTATATACAAGCAGAGGTGGTATTCAGACAGTTCTGTCCAGTTCGGGCGAACCGGTAGCAGTGGTTGTGGGAGGCTCCACCTACCCGCCCCAATGTAATGCACGACCTTCTGCGTGTGCGCTCACATTCACAAACCGGTGGGGAAGGCAAGTGAATCCCACCACTGTATGCAAGGTAAATTAAACACCACATATACTGAATTTTGATATCCATTTAGTGCCCCAACATCTTACTCTTTTACTGTCTTTTGCTATAGCAGTTCTCATTTCAATCTATTTCGGCTACCCCTAATAAGCACATTTGCTGGGCCAAAAAATCAGCCTCCATTTTAGAACCATTCTCCGTGCACATGCCAAAATATCACTGCATCTCATTCATCTTTTTTTTAAAGTGCATTCTCGAAGCTTTAAATTAAAAAAGAAAATCCCTCTTATGAAACAAATGCACTCGCATGTAGTGCTCAACTGGATTTAAATCCCTACTTGAGCTCACTCATCACTTTTCATTATTCTCCCCATAAAGCAATACAAACGCTTTGCAAAAACATGTTTTCAGGATTATGCCCTGTAAATGTTGTGCAGGTGAGTGAAAAGAACACACATTTGCAACTATGTATCGCCAGGCATACACAAAAGGAGGACAGATTTTCAGTATTACCCTCCGTCAAAAGCAACATGAAAACTGCAATAACGTAGAGCTTATTTCTAATGCTGCTTGCCATTGTGAACAATTCTCACAAAGCACAGAAGATGATAAAGCTTTCACCATAAATTAAAACATGGTGTGTGTATGGTAAAATCCATCAGATGCAATCAGAATTCAAAATGCATTGGATTAAAAAAATAGCAGCCCAACACACATCTGAACATCATGATAAATGTCAATTTCAACAAGCTGACCTATTAATGTCATGGTCCTTTCAGATGGCTTATTCTTCCAAGGAGGCTGAGCCAAAGTGACTCGGAAAGCCATTGTACCTATAGAGCCAGACACAGGGAGTAGGCAATGACTGGCCCTTGAATGCCTGGGACATCTTTTCTTTCTCCAGAACCCAGATTTTCTAGTACAGTCTTTCTCTCAACTAGGATTCTACAAGATGGTTGAAAAAAAATAACAATTTGTTTAAACTTCGCAATGCTAGTACTCACAGTGGTGGCAACCTTTACGTAATGCATCAGCTTTTGTTTTTGTAAACGTTGTAAACTGTGAATTGCGTAGGTTGGAAGTGAATGGTAAATTTTTATGAACAGGTTTCCTGAGACCAATGCTTCAATTGTTCCAGGTTTCAGAAAAATCACAATTTGGTTAAAGTGAGTAAGGCAAAGTTAGTATGCACGTTATTTTCCCTTTCAGCCTCTCCTTGCATTCACTGGGCCTACCAGCTTCCCCATTTCCCCCCAGTGTCCTTCCTAAGCCATGGTCAATGTTTCTCTGTGGCACACCCTACTGTCATCCAATCTTCCCATTCCTACTCTTCCCCACTTGACAGCTCCACTGAGCTGTCAAAATCTTTGGTAACTTTCCAAACAACATAAAAGTATGCATTTACTTTCATCATGGGACAAAAACATCAATATTTGACACTAACTTTGAAATAAACTCATTCTACTTTGAGGAGACCAAGGAAGGATAATTGTTCAAAATTGATGTAGGGATCAACTTACCATGCAGGAACAAAAGATTTAAGGCAATACATCCTTAAAGGTAAAGGTTCCCCTCGCACATAAGTGCTAGTCGTTTCCGGCTTTAGGGGTGGTGCTCATCTCCGTTTCAAAGCCAAAAAGCCAGCCCTGCCAAAGACGTCTCCGTGGCCAGCATAACTAAACGCTGAAGGCGCACGGAATGCTGTTACCTTCCCGGCAAAGTGGTCCCTATTTTTCTACTTGCATTTTTTACATGCTTTCGAACTGCTAGGTTGGCAGAAACTGGAACAAGTAACGGGAGCTCACTCCGTTATGTGACACTAGGGATTCAAACCGCTGAACTGCCAACCTGATTGACAAGGTCAGCATCTTAGCCACTGAGCCATCATGTCCCCTTCAATACATCCTTAGGTACCATCATAAAAGCAATGCACCAACGAATCTCCAAAGCAAGCTTTACCACATTTAGCCTGCCAAGTTTTAATCTATAATTCTTATTATCTCTGTTCATTAGTCATGATTGTGGTTAATCAAAATTGCAGTTAACATCTGGATTCTCAGTCTAAGTAAGCCATTCAAAACAATAAATTTATGAATTTGAAAAAAAATTGAAAAATGCTATAAGTATATAGTTTAAATTCAGCTTGCATACCTACTGTAAAAATGCACATAATGTCCCAACAACATTTGTACCTAGCAATGGAAACAAATGTCTTATGTCTTTGCTATATAAGAATCACAAATAACATTTGATTCCTTTTTATTTTCACAGAAAAATAAATTGCTTCAGAGGAGGTGATGGAGAAAAATCCAACTATGTAGATAGCCTTTATCAAATAGCAGAAAGATGGGGTGATGGCCAACCTATAATAGTTCTTTGATTATATTTTAAGTGAAAAGGAATTGAAAACTGTTATGTCATGAATTTATATCAATACTGTTATCACTGTTTGGTTTTAATATTTGAGCATTGTTTAGATTAATCTTATGGTGGGTCATGATACATAATAATTATGTACCGTATACAGAAACAAAGCACAACACTACCCATGTGGTGATAGGTTACAAAATGATATTTTCACCTTCCTATAGAAAGCTAGTTTAAAAACAAGCAAAAGTCTTTGCAAAAATAATAATTAATTGATGTCACAAATTATCACAATATTTAATTGACTTAAACTGTATACATAACTGTTGTGGCCCAGCAGGATCCGGTTGATCTGCTGATGGACTCAGATAGCGAGGAACCATATGAGTCTGCCAGGGGAGATGTGGAGGACCCTGGGCAAGGTTCAGACTCAGAGCAGAGACCAGAGAAGTTGGTTGGCCACCAGGAGGCGCTTGAGGCATGGAGCAGTGGGGAGGATTCAAGACAGTTTGTTCCTGACGCAAGATTAAGATGGGCGGAGAAACGGAAGTAGCAGCTCTGGAGGCAGACTCAGAGATGATAATTAAGCCCATGTGGTTGTGGCTTGGCCTCTCCCAAGAGAGTATATAAGTGAACAAGTTGGGAGGAGTCATTTGCAGGACACAACCGTTTGAAACAGTATTGGAATACTCTCGTCTGTCTTGTATCTGTGCCTGTTGGATTTTGGGTTGCTGCCAACTATTCTTGCATGTGAGTCTTGTCTGGGCCTTCAGCCAAAGGAGTCGATAAATCTGTGATTAAAGAGTGGCAAACAGCCAAGCTTGTGTCTGGGTGATTTGCACGTCGGAGGGGGGGGGGTCAGAACACATAACATATCTATTTTCATTGTTTAAGATTTAATTAAACCAACATGAAAGTATTTTTTAGTCTTCTTTGTCTTGGTCCTGCTTAGTTATGAGAATATATTGCTCCATTATTGAACACTAAGTTTGCTAACTACAATCCGACTTCCAAATAACACTAAATGGTCAGAATGGGGCTAAAAAAGCATCATATTATCAAGAGAGAATCAGACAAATAGACTTTCCAACCATGCTGGTTAGGCTGTAATCCAGTCACTACATAATGATTTTTTCTAATATCCTAACTTATTATTTCTGGCCCTACAAGGAATAATAATGTATTGGACACCATTCAGTTTAGGCAAGAAGATATTCAAGTTCTTATAAAAAAAGTCCATTGATAATGCATAGGACTTAATGGATGTATGGCTACACAGAGATATGAAGTGGAGTAGTTCAAAATTCTGTCCTGGGTCCAGAACGTTCAACATTATACATGCCTTGCATGAGGGGATATAAGGGATGCTCAATAAATTTGCAGATGAAAGTAAGCTGGGGTGTGTGTGTGTGGAGATTGTTAAAACTTCCAAAGACGGGATGTGGGTTGCAAGGGCTTTTGACAGGCTTGTACAATGGACTTTATCCAAGAAAATGCAGTTTAGTAGCCAGTAATGTAGATTTCTGCACTTAGATGGGAAAAATCAGATGTACGTGTACAAAATAAGTACCTGGTTTAGTTATATTTGTGAGAAGGATCTAGTATCCTTGAGGACTACATATTATTAAACATGAGCCAGCAATACACTGCAGGTGCCAAAAGAGCAAATGCAATGTTGAGCTAAATCAATAGAAATAAAATGTTCAGATCGTAGGAAATGACAGTTTGCTCTATATTGAATTGGTCATATTATACCCAGAATACTGTGTGTAGTTTTGGTTGCCACAACATAAGAATCCCAAGGAACAGGAAAAAGAAGAGCAAAGAGATGGTAAACAGCGTGGAGGTAAAATCTTATGAAAAATAGTTAAAGAAACGGGACAGCCTAAAAAAAGAGTAGTCTAAGGACATATATCAACGCAATATTCTAATGCCGTGATGGCGAACCTATGGCACGCATGCCACAGATGGCACACAGAGCCCTCTCTGTGAGCATGTGAACCATCGCCCCAGCTCAGGTCACCATGCATGTGCGCATGTACCTCCCGCTGGCCAGCTGGTTTTCGGGTCTCTGCTGCACATGCACAAGGCACACAGGTGGGAGACACAGGTGCTTGGGCAGGATATCTCATGTGCATATGTGGGGGGTGCGTGCATATGCAGGGGGGGAGCACAGGGGGATCACACATGCAGATACAGGGTGAGGGGGAGAGTCGCACATGCATTGCATTATGGGTGTATCCATGCATACTTTTGGCATGCAGCAACAAAAAGGTTAACCATAACTATTCTAGTGCTTCTCACAGAGAAGATATGGATTCATTCTTTGTAATGCCTCAGCCTAGAGCTAGAACTAATGTCTGGAAGTTCTTCAAAGAAAGATCTGAATGCTAAATAAGTAGTTAATTTAAACTAAGTAGTAATTGATCAAAATAAACTGTTAAGCAGAAAAACACTTGCCTCCTGGAATAGTGGATGCTTAATCACTGACGTTTTCAAACAAAGGTTTTATAGACATTTATCTAGGATGGTCCAATTTCTGCTAAGGGCGGGGCTAGAAGATCTCCAAGGTACCTTCTATCCCTATGATTCAATGATTCAATAATGTATGATAAGCAAAAAAACCTCCAATATAACATTAAACAAATAAAATAGTATATGCAGATACAACAGGTTTTCTGAAAAGAAACGGAAAGAAAAGCAATTAACAATATTAAAAAAAAAACCTGAAACAAATAACAACAACAAAAGCAAAATTTAAATATTGGAACCATCATTGGGTTAAAGAAACAATAAACAAGCTGCAGTCCTTCACAAGGATTTGCATTGTCTCTCTCTTCATTGCACCAAGAGGAATAGCAAGATTGCTTTGCACGTCTAAAATATGCCCTGAATAATTGATCTGTTGCTTTTAAGTGTTAAAGAAGCCATAGCAACTGTCAAACAGTTTTCAAATTCTTGTTATGTACAAAGCATAAATTTACAAAATGAGTGATGCTGACATTGTATGTTTTTGTTTTAATAGTTCACTGATTGTTAACCAGTAACAGCCATGCTCCACATGGGATATTCATGCGAGACTGCAGCCAGAGTGAAATCAGTTTCTCATCTCTTCCAGGCGTGAGAGAAAGCACAATGGGCACTTTATACTATGACAGTTAATTTTCAGCTCAAAAAATAATATTTTGCCTTAACAAACTGAGATATGAATCCATTTCTCCAAGTCTCCAAATTCATAGCTACTCTTTTCATATGGGTCATTATTAAAAATGAAATTGAAGCTTTTAGTTAACCATAATTTTTCTCTTCCTCAAAAATAGGTCAGCCACGATATTTTAATTTCAAACCATGATAGAATCTATTTGGTTTTAGTTTTGGCCTCTCTTTGAAGAAAAGAGGAAAGGAATTGCAAGGTCTAATAAAAAGCTCATTCATAATATCCAGCTTATTAAGCTGTAACATGACTATTACAAAAACATTACAGGATTTCATTGACTCCATTCTTCTTTTAAGAGACAGTGTAATAAAGCAACAGTTTTCACACTGTTAATTATTTATTCTCAGACAAATAAGTGGAAACAGCAGAACAATTTTAGTACTATTATCAAACTAAACCTTTCCCATAGGTTCTTCAGCTCTACCACATAAAAACAAACTGTGCAACTGTGACACTGGAATCCTTTATCCATTCATCTATGAACCATGCCCTCAGCATGTATTTGTAAAAAGAAGAACGGTCAGATATCTGTCTTCATCTTGTAAGAAAGGGGTGCAAATGGCAGGTGTCACAGAGCATTAGCTTCACATGTGGTGCTCAGAGGCAGAAAAACTACCAGCAGTATGTGGCCATGTCAGAATGGCACATTGGTTGCTGTACAAATACATATCTGAAAAGAGCAAATCTCAAAATCTGTTAAATCAGTTGGGGCCAGATGCTGTTATCATAACAAAGCTAGTTCTGGCAATGCTTCCTCCAAAAGAATCTGCAAAATAAAAGTTCTGGTGTTATAACTTTAAAATGTGATATTTAGTAGGGCTATGCAAATCCTTGGAAAGAGAAAATCTGTAATGTGAAGAAGTGTCTTTTTTTCAGGCTCACGCAACTAGTTTGAAAGTTGCTCCTGGCTATCTCCACTTGCACATTTTTATCAGCAAAGCTACGTGGCTCTGCCTATACACATAGGGACATTTTCCTAAGGAACCACACCAGCCTGGAAAAAGCACCATTGTTTTGATAATTTGAAAACATGTGCTGCATAGGTGTTCCCATGCATTCCAAAGTCTCTGTATATTCTCTGTGTCATGTGTGTGTGTGTGTGTGTGTGTGTGTGTGTGTGTGTGTGTATCTCCTTCTGAGATATGTAGTATGCATTTCGCATTTTACATTCTTTTGCTTACTGAATGCTAGAAAGACAATATAATACTTCTTTTATTGCTTACACATGTGTATATCCCTGATTTTCTTTTTAAAAAAAACCTCTTGTCTCATAAAAATATTGCTGTTTAGTTGTAGGCAGCAATGGGACTGAACATATCCAGTCAATATATTTAACAGTCAGCAGAACAGCAATTGAATACCAGGCTCAAAATTCAAATTGCATCTTCAGCTAGAATATATTACTGTAAAGCTGAAGAAAAAGAAAATAACATTGAAGCTTACATCAATAGACAGTTAACTGAAGGACAGCCAACCTCCAAGCACATATTTAAAAATACTTGCTTAAAGCAGAACTTGAAGCATTTCTCATCAACCTGATAGGCAATCTATTATCACCACCTCCCCATCAACCAAATTTTAGATACACAGATCTTATGAAAAGCTCTGAAAATATGCAGCATCTTTCCTTGTCTTGTCTGCTATTTCTCATTGTTGTATCATTGCCACAATACCAAATATTTTCCCCACTTACATATGCTCAGGATCTGTCATGATAGATCCAGATTTGAATCCAAACTGGCCCCAAATATCACGTAATCTGAGAATCCTTATTGCCCTGGTTCCCAAGATACAACAGCAGAGATATAACCTTGCTTTGGGAGATTCAAATTAAAGTTAATAAAATTAGCCCAGGGTGTTTCAATGACATCATACATTTACCGTAATCGGGTAGATCTTCAGACATTCTTTTAAGGCATCTTAGGAAATGACATACATGAGGCATAAGCAGATATGCCTGGGAATAGAACAATGCCATATTGAGCTAGATCAGCCACTCCACCCCCACCAAAACATGACATGTAAAATCCATAATTAAGATCTCCACATTTCTATTTATTTTTTTTATTTAATGTCTTGCAGTCAATCAGAATTGATTCTAGGTAGGTTATTTGATTATTTCTTCTCATGCCCTCTCAAATTTAAGTATCTTTTCCCTATTGTTTCACTTATATAAAACAGCAATACTACCAGAGATTTAGACTAGGGAACTGGATTGGAAGAAAAATATTAACACCCAACATAGTCCAACATAACATAACATCACAACACAACATAAGTCAACATCAACCGGGACCATGAACTCCAGACAGACATATTACTGAGGGTGATGCTTATCCACCCACCATTTAAAGATTTTCCACATGGCTATATTGCCCTACATCATGGCATTACTCAGAGAACTGTAAGAAATTTGTAATGGTGATTAGGCATCATGGAGGATTACTTTTAAGAATCTTTTAAACCTGAGGCAAGCTGTAATTAGTTATTTCTTCAGATTTTTAAAACAACTACATGGAAATACTAATTTTAAAAAATTCCCATGTCACATTTACTTAAAATACCTTATGCCACTAGGCTTGAAATTTTGGATCTGGACAACCTAGAACTAAGCTGCCTATGATCTAACCTAAGCTTAGTACACAAAATTGTCTGCTACAACGTCCTACCTGTCAACCACTACTTCAGCTTCAACTGCAATAATACATAGGCAAACAATAGATACAAACTCAAAGTAAATCGCTCCAAACTCGATTGCAGAAAATATGACTTCAGCAACAGAGTGGTCAATGCCTGGAATGCACTACCTGATTGTTATATTTATGTTTATATGTTATACTCATACTTGTTTTCTCATACATGCTTGACAAACCAAAATAAAATAAATAAATAAATAAAATGATATGTCTTTTTTGATCCAAAAAGAGAAAGTTCCAAAAACAGGTTGAAATATAAGACTCAGACTGAATCAAACCAAAGCATTATTTAATAAATTTATAAGACTATCCAATTCTATCATGACCCGTAGGAAGAACCAAAGACACATTGATTTTGATTTTATCCCCACCCTCATCCCAAAGCAATATCTATCATGACCATAGTTGTATCCAACCTTCTATCACCCTGATATTTACCAAGGATTTTCAGATACTTAACCAGTATATCTAATTCTGGGAAATTTGTTATAGCAATATAAGTGGAGGGTGCCAGGTTGTGGGAAGTTGACCTCATATTTGATATATACATTACAAAAATAATTTTGATAGTTCTTCCACGGTATAGCAGTATTTGAAAAAATAATAATAAATCTTGCAGTGAAACAGCTACCAGTCAAAAAGCAACTGCTGAAGGACAAAACTCACATCCTATATATGAGCTACTTAACGACATTGTGAAATAAGTAAAAAGCCTCTATCTTTCTTACAGCACGTATGCAGACACACTTTCAAATAGCCTGAAGGTGGTTTTTTCAAGAGGAAACTGGACTTTTTGGGTTTTCTTTGAAGACATTTCACTTCTCATCCAAGAAGCTTCTTCAGCTCTGACCGGATGGTGGGAGAGTCAGAGGTAAAGAAGCTTCTTAGATGAGAAGTGAAATGTCTTCAAAGAAAAACCAGAAAGTCCAGTTGCCTCTTGAAAAAGGGACAACCATGACCTGGATGACGTAGAATCTCCATAGCCTGGTATGTGAAATCTTTTAAGAATAGCGCATTAAGTTCTCTGCTATCATTATCATAGACTTAGGCCCTTAGTCTCAAATTTGACACTCAAGTAAAATACAGTCCCCACATCTTTCCTCATCTATTTTTGTCTTACTAATGTAAGAGGTTTAGTAAACTGAAGGTATGTAACAGTGACTTTTCACTGATGGTACCCATTTTATAGAAAGTTCTTTGTAGTAGGTCAACCATTTAAAATAGTTGAATTTTGATTGCCCAATTCCACCAAAGTGACTTCAAACAGTTTACAAAAAAACCCACCCTAATTTAAAAAACACAAAACCTTAGTATACGAACTTATAAAAATAGTTAAACAATAAAACAATATACTGGCAATCCAAACATATATGTAGCATCATCCTCCAATCAGGACCCCAACACATCACAGTCAGCCTTATAACATAGACCTAATCAGGAAACTGACTTCACCAGAAGACAAGCTGTAGTTGTTCCATAATGCAGCAGTACAGGTTGCTATGGACACTTCTTGCTATGTCTATATGACATCACCATTCTGCAAGCTGCACAAGAAAGACTAGGCTTTCTTGAGATAGGTGATAGTGACAGAATCTTGAAATATGTGTTTTCCTTCCCTCTCAAGGAAGCATCAATCTTGAGTTTCTTATACTTTCCTCATCTTAAAGCCTATTTCAATATCTGTTGCTAAGCTAACAACTTTCTGGCCTAAGATCATCTCCATGACTCGCTACACTGACCCCAAGACAGCAAGATTATCAATAGCCTTTCTAAAGAGAAAACGGTTGAGGCCAACATATATCAGGAGGATGGTAATTCCATAAATTAGGGTCTGGTCCTCCTGGTTACAAGAGGAGATTGTTTCAATAATGGAAGTTGCCTTCAAGTTTCAAGTTTATTAGAATTTGTATGCCGCCCACTCCCATAAGGACTCGCCTTCCTTATCACAGTGTATAGGTCCTCTGAAGAGGTGGGCTTCAAGTAACTGGTTGTATGTAGGGTTTTAAAGAAGATAACCTGTACCTATCCAAAAGCCAATTATGATCTAGCGCAGCTTGCAGAATGGTGGTGTCACATAGACATAGAAAGTAGTGGCCATAGCAACGTGTACTGCTGAATTCTGGAACAATTGTACCTTCTGGATGGTCTTTAAGGGCAGCCCCTATATAGACCTACTACAATAATCTAATTGGGAGTGACTAAAGTGAGAATGACTATGAGCAGGGATACAAATCCCGAAATGGGCACAACTGACTTATTAAATTGTACAAAGGATCATGTGGCCTTAGCTACCACCTGAAAATCAAATAATTGTGTATCAGTTCTGGGACCCAAGGAGCTCAAAACATACAGCTGTTAGCAGCCCAGTGCTGTTGTTTTATAACCTTGTGCCAGTTTTTATTTGATTTTATTTCTTTATTTCTAATATGCAAAAGTTTTGTTGTGGCTACTATCCTCATATATACTTTTAAATAATTAGGCTGAAAGGAAAAGAATGTCAAATATTGTTTTTAATAACTCTAACTCTGAACGGAGAATTTGTGGGTGCAACCCATGCAAGGTTGAAAAATATTCCACAATGTCCTAAATACTGGTAAGCAAAATCTGTATTTAAGGTTTGCTGACATTTATAACAGGGGCTCCGACCCCCAGGCCACAGACAGGTACCAGGAACAGGGCTGCACAGCTGGAATTGAGCGGCAGGTTAGCAAGTGAAACCAAAACCATTCCCCCTCATCCGTGGAAAAATTGTCCTCCATGAAACCGGACTCTGGTGCCTGTGGTCCTTGGGGACCACTGATTTATAATAATCTATTTCCAGTTTAAAAAAATCTTATTAATGCATTTATTTCATTGCCCATTTTTGTACATCTAACATGGCTTCCGACAAAAGGACAAATAATGTTGACTGCAACACCTACCGGATATTTACTGTGAAGTAAATCTTAGGCTGCAATCTCATACACACTTACTTCCATTAAATTCAGTGGAGTTCATTTGTAGGCAATGATAAAGAGACTGTACTCTTAATAAATTTTCACCATAATTTTGAAAATATTTTTTTTTTTAAACCCTCCACCCTTCAATCCTTTTATACTTCCAACCAAACATGAAACAAACTGATTTAGTTGTAGCAAGCAAAAGCTTGTAAAAGAATATAAGACAGCTGAAATATTTGACAGACATCATTAAACGCCAGGGGATTTGTATCAGCCATTTTACTTTAAACAGAGCTTTGAAGTTGGCTATCTTTCATGTATTTCTTTCATGGTACATTAACAAAGAAAACTGAGCGGAGGTAAATCAAGTCCCAAGGTCACCTCTAGAGTTACAGCACCCTGGGTACTTGATGAATTAAGAATTAATGCCGCATGAGTAGCAAACATAATGAAAACTATGGGCTGTTAACCAATCTAGTTTTACAAGTGGATCTGAACCCTTTTTATCTGCAACCAGAGCAAAGACCTCTTAATCCCTCCCACCATGGTCTTGAAATATAATTATCATAATGTGAACCTAAATGTTAAGTTGCCCTTCAAACGCAGAGAGTGCTGTGAAGCAGAAAAGTAAAGGTAATTAGGCGAGGTGAAATACTAGATATATTATAGGGGGAGCAAGAGGACTCGAAAGTGGCATTTCTTAAAAAATCCAGAGAGAATAAGGCAGATCTTCAGCAATATAGCACAGATTATAGTCAAAATTAGAGCACAGAGATTTACACAGGAAACTATGAAATGTCGGAGAATTAGAACATTAAACCAAAGTGTTCACAAATGAAAGGCCACACGTGAAAGCTAAGATACAACCCCATTAGGAAAGCCCAAGGCATTTATTATTGATATTCCAGTTGCTTCAGCAACTGAATACAGTTTATTGGAAATTAGATCTCAGGTAGAGTTTTCTCAATTTTGGCAACATAAAAGATGATCAATAGCTGCCCATTTCTAGAGAAGTGGGGGGCTAGGAGGAAAAGGAGGTTTGACCAAAATTTAAAATTAATAGCACAACAAAAATAATCTCAAATTAGAAAAGGTGACAGGAAAACCAGCTACAAAGTCTTTCCTTAAGCCTTAGGCTTTGATGAGCACCATGCTCCCATAGGATTTAACAGCTAGCTAACTGTTCATCTGATTTGTATACTATTCTTTTCTTTTTTAATATTTAATTTTGTATAATGTCCAGAGTAGAAGAGTTATCTTTTAAATAAATGTATAAATATTGTATTTTAAGTTCTGCCATTTTTAACCTTACATAATTTAATTTTTATATCTTTAAATAGGATGTATAAGTCATTCAGGGTCTGGCATATAAGCCTATAACAGGGAGATGGGACTCCCTTGTTTAGTATTTTTTTAATATTTGCTTTGTGATTTTTTTTGTAGTTATTTTTGTACTTCAATTATTTTTTATACTGTGCTGTTTTTATGTTATGTTTTTATGTTATTTATTGTTGCAAGCTGCCCAGAATTTGTATGTTTATTCAACATACAAGTTGAATAAATAAAGTAAATAAATACACTTCAACATTGTTTTAATCAATTATAAGCCAAGAAAAATATTTTGTAAATGCACCATAGAAACCATTGAGTGTATCTAGGAAGAAGCTTAATATCTTTTAAATCATGGTACGTATGATTCATTGTTATTTAAAATAAATATTTATACATAATTATTTATTTCAGACTGTAAATCTAGACTCATCTATCTAAGAATGTCCACTGAGATCAATGGGAGGTAATTCAGAACATATATGCAGAAGGGGAGATAGATGTTTGTGACTACTGCTGCCACAAATTTCAGTATACACAATAAGGATTATGGGATTAATAATTCAAGATATCTTGAAAGCACAGACTGCCACCTTAAACATTCAACTTTCTATTTTTTTTAAAAACTGCATTTGATCTTCACAGTAACCTTGCCTGCTTTCCCCTAGTCTTTTTCTTAACCACAGTGTCAAAAGCTTTACATCTATTTTTTTAGTGACACATACTTTATTGTTATGCTCAGGACCTTAAAACTATTAACAATTATGAAAACCAGATTCATAAACTAAGAATTTAGCTTGTATCAAACAAACGAAAGAAATAAAAGCAAGAAAGTTTGTATGTTGCTTGTTCTCTGCAAGCATCAGTGTTATTCCTTCGAAAGAGTACAGGCAAGAAGCATAACAATGAATACTCTTTTTTATTATAAGCTTACATGAACAGAATCTTGCAAGGCTGAAAATATTTCTCCTATCCTTTTCTTTTGTGTGAGTCTTCAAGTCAACTCTGACTCCTGACAACTGACTGGAGAAGTCCCTGCAGTTTTCTTGGAAAGGTTTTTCAGAAGTAGTTTGCACCATTGCCTTTTTCCTAGGACTGAGTTAGTCTGCCAACTGATTTCATGTCTAAGACAGGACCACAACTCAGAGTCTCCCAATTTCTAGCCTGATGCCTTAACCTTTACATCAAACTAACTCTCCCTCCTCTTCTTTTACTCTCTGGAAAATTAGAGGATGGGGCCTTCTGAAATGCTTCATATACTCCCTTTCTTTCTATGGGCGGAGACAGACTTTACATGCCAAATATCCAGTGTGCAAGTCTTCCTCCTTTTGGAGTTCCAGCACTAGCTCTAATACAAGGTGATGATAACAATCAGGAAGTTCTTGGGTGGGAAGCAAACATTCTAGCAGGGTTATCACTCACACTAGACACTCTGTAGAAAACACAATAATCACCATCACTGCCTGCGATAGCTGCTATTTTTTTCTCCTCTGATTCTTCTTGGAAGAGAAACTAAATTCTGCTATATCTTACTCTGGAATAAGGGAGAAATGCTGGCAATAGTTGGTAGGGCTACTTTAATAAATCTGTCCCAACATCTAAGGAATTCCACCAAATAGCATCACCCAATATAGCCTTTATGGTATCCTACACGTCTATTTAATACAATACATCCTAAAAAAAAAAAAAACCATAGCCTTTATATTTAATTTTATCTTAATATGAATGTTGTATGAACAACTTCTTTAATCTGGCTGTTTCAAAAGTCACAAGAAATGTAAAAAATTTTCAAAGTCTTAATAAAAAGGATATTTCAAAAAAAGGAGAAAGAAAAAAAAACCTGATTTGGTATTATTTAGACATATATTTATCTTTAAACATAAAGACTGTGTCCATACATTTTCCAGAATTGTTCGTCAGTATGTTATAGGAACTGACCCACTGTTATGTCAATCAAGCTATTAGGTGATGCCTTATTTTGGTATAATTGTCTAGTTATGGCATGTTATATGAGCACAAGAATGGTATTTTATTTACTTAGGGTTATGGGTTAGATCTGAAAAACAGCCATGTAGAATAGATGGTAATACGATATGTAAAGGATTTATCATCCCAAAACATTTCTATAAAAACAAATTCTACTGGACTCCAATTAAAATAATGAAATACTATTTTATGTATTTTCTTACCAGTAAGTGACATCCAAAGGTGCGAAGTATTTCTTCATAATTAAATCAGCAAAATAAGCTTCAGTTTCCCTACAAGCTGTTCCATTGCCAATCACAATAGTGACACAGCTTTTAAGAGAGAGAGGGAGGAAGGGAGGGAGAGAGAGAAAGAATTAGCATTTAAAATTAAGGTCATCTAAGACCATCATATCCTCCGTCTTCCATTTTTGTTTCCCTTCCCACAAAACCTCTTCCAATTCTAATATGGAAAAGGAAATCTGCTTGCCTTAAAAAATATGGAGGCTTTGTATTCTTCCAAAAAGAGTTGTATGTACTTTTTCCTTTTCTCATCAAAGTACTCATAGAAATAGTACACAAGTGAGGAAGGTATGAGACATATGTATGAGCATGTAATGGCAATGAAATCCAAATGCACTTACATCTATTCTTGACACATCACATTAAAGATAAAGTAGCTAGTAGCTGACCACAGCTGACACAAAGACCTAATACAAGTTGCAGGTGAACTCCTGCAACTAGAAGCTGCTTTGTTAATATGGGAAATTTACATTAGAGAAGGAAGTGGAATATGAGACCTGCTACTCTCTTAACCACAGATGTATCAAATGTGTTGTACCTGGCTAGGCCCCAAATTAATGGAGCAATTTGAAAACTTTCTGCTTTGAAGTAGAAATGTAGTACCTTCCTTTACAAATGACCAAACTCACTATTCCGGTTCAAATGAAATATAAACAGGCCTTTTGCCTTCATTTGTAATCCCGTCTCTCTTTCATTTGTGGCATTCCTAAAATATATACAGAAGGCTCTAACTAAACTTTACCATTTTATTCCCTCTAGGAAATTAGCAGAGCCTGACACCTAACAGTAGCCCTCATTACCTCATTAACACATTTATATTTTTCCAAATATTCCAATAAAAATTCTAAAATATCGAGAGCAACCTAATTTGTCTTCTATGCTGCTGATCAGCAGTAAAACATACTGTATAAGGAAAAGCAACATTATGAATAACATACTTGTGATCCAACAGAAGTCTCCGGATCTTCTCAGCTTCGTGAATTCCTTTACCAGAATGCAAATAGACAATATCTGTATGGAGTATCTGACCTAACGTGAGAATAAAAGAAATGTACATTTATTTTCCTACAATCAATAACAGCTATGGTTGAACATGGTGGGAACAAACCTCAAGAGCCTTGGGCATCTATGTTCCCCAGTTCCCACCTCCCACTTTATTATTCAATGAATCAAAATCAATCAAAGAATTTATTTCACCTTCCTCAACCAAACCAATACAGATGAATTTAATGAGAATTGGCATTTTATCATCAAGATACCAAGTTTTTGTTCAAGTGTAGTTTTTTGTTTGATATTGTTAGCAAGGGTGATATCTAGTCAACTCATCCAGTTGTATGAGAATGAGAATTGGGGGGGGGGGGGGAGGAAGAGAAATGTGCAATGACTGTGGATTATGCATGATAATTTCTCCCAATATTTTATGGATACATATACCTGTTCAGTTCAGTAGAAGCTGTGGAAAAGGACTGAGTGGCATCAATGGGGTGGCATTCTCAACAGAAGTGTGGCCACTTAGTTTTAGGACTGCAGCCAAGTAATAAAATCTTTTAATTATTTGATTGTGTAAAGTGCCAGCGATATTAGAAATGGGAGGAGTTAAGTAAGGATGACATACTTCTCATGCTTTACCATCTACATCCATTGGGTATCAAACTATTTTTCTTGTGCCTTCAGTTCTGAGAAAAGCAACGGGAACATTTTTCCAATCTTTTATTTTCAAGAAATGCTATCCAGCCTTATGTGCAATATGTTGTACATCATCTCTCAACAGTGGCAATTTAGTTAAATGTTATTATTTAAAGTTGAGTCCTGAATTTGTGATATTTTGGTGATAAGAAAGGGCAAACGTACTTGATTTTTTTTGGTGACACTACAGGTTTTAAGTATCCCTGCTACTAATACTATTGTGAATCACATTTTTGTTGAAATTATTCAAGTTTTAGAAATATGAATTGTTGTTTTATTTAATTTCTATGGCTGCCTAATACCCTAAAGCAATTCTAGGTAGCTAACATGAAACACTAACAACAATAATAGAAATAAAAACATATATGAATTCTGGCTATCAGACACATCATACTACCTCCCAAGATGGGCAAAGCTAATATCCAGGCTGAAATGCCAAGGGGGGGAAGAAAACAAGGCTTCTAATGCCTTCTTTAAAGCTAGCAGAATGAAAACTCCTATCACATACCACAAATTGCTGTAATATGCTTAACAACTTTGAAATTTCTTATTTGGAAAAGCAAGCATGAAGAAATATCATTGGAACCAGTTGTTGCCTAAATCACACTCATATGAATTTTTCTAATATATTGCATGCGTTTTCATTCTGTTCCAGGAAGGCAGCCCAGCTGGTAAAAATGCTGGGAGCAAGTAGTAATTATGATTATTCATTGGTTTCTGCTACAGAATGAATTAAGAAGGAGCCACAGACCTTTCTCCCAGTAACAATGAGAGATGCTGTCTGACTCAAACTGCCATTGGTAGATTCACGAGCAAAGCTTTTATATTGGCAATTTCATTATCAAAAAAAAAGGGAGGGGAGATAAGTCTTCATTTATTATCAAACCTCTTTTTCTCTCAAGAAATTCACAGTAGCCACATTTACTGAGTATCATTCAAAATATCTCTTTAACATGTGCAGGTCTAAAAACTGTCAGCTTTAATATGGATAGCCTTAGTGCATTATATTTAGTTTCCCATATCAAAGATATAAGTTTCTATGTGTGAATGGAAGACGCCAGGTTCAAATAAATCTGGAGAACATCGGTTGAAGAAAGATGTTTTATATCCTATATGACAAGTAGCACTTCTCTCAGATGGCACAGAAGACTTACTGGTTGGTGAAATAATTGCTAGCTTGCAGCCATGTTTATACCCAGGATCAACTCCCATCATTGTTCGCCCTCTCACAGGGCTTGTTAGAAGCAACTGACGAAGATTCCTTCCAAACATCATTACTGATTCCTTTTCAGCATCTGAAGTTAGTTTTGATCTGATAAGGGAGCAAAAAAGGTCCAGTTTTTCATAAATATGCCAAATGGTTTTTTATTTTCACTGAAAAGTTCCTAGGCCATTTTCTCTGACCTTTCTATTAGTTTATGTCATAAACAAATACACCTGGACATAGTCACGTAAGAGACATTTGATTCTTGAACTTGACTCAAATGAAGCTTTATTTTAATTTCCATTTATGTGGAAGAAGGACTCACAAAAACACCGGTTCCCATAAATGTATTTTGAATTTACATGTTTTAACCTGAAATCACAATTTATTCCTACAATATCAAAAATTGCAATTTCAGCTAGTAAAAAGAAGCCATTATATTGTCACTGATAAAACAGAATGGCTTCCTACTCTGTAGTCATTACATAGCAAAGTTGAGCCCAATATTATGCCAATTAGATTGTTAATCTAAGAATGAAAAATGACAGACACAAAGATATTTATAGCAGGAGCAATTAGTCTCCCCACTTCTCTTAAAAGAAGTATGACAAATGGGATTAGATCGACATGGAGAGCACTACTGAAACAGCGATTGTGAAATGGATATAATGAAAACAATTTTAGTAGCTCAGCAGTCTGCATCAAGACCATTAGACCATTAGAACAATCTTACTCAATGATAGCAGAGGAGAAAAAAATACACATTAAAAACATAAGCAAATTGCAGTTTGGATATGCAAACTGTCAACATTCCCTATTTCCCCATTTTCCATTTCCACTTTTGTCTTTACCCTTTGAACTATTAAGAAAAAAATGTCTTCAACTTGCCAACGCTTGCAATTCTTAGTGTCTGAAGAGCAAAGTATGAAACTGTTCCTGGAAAAACAACATGTGTCAAAAATCCTTTTGCTATCTCAGTCCTACAAACCTTCTTAGAAATAAATCCTATGGATTTTAGTGAACATTAACGTGTACCTTGGAGTGTCTGGATAGACTTGGGGAAAGTATAACGTATATCAATTTACTATTGATGAGAATATGGTATTATAGCAAAATCTGGATTAAACAGACATATGAAACTTTGGTATGGTATCTCCCAGCATCTATTTCAAGATCTCCTAAGTTAAAGTCAAACAGACAATACACCTTTGCATGGTTGCATGAACCACCAGTAATACACGGGGTTGTCACTTTCAGTGCATTTCAGTCAAAACTATCCAGCTTCAATTATTTTAAAATTAGAGAAATCCGTATGTGTAAATTATCCAAAGCTCATAGCCAAAAGGCAGTATGTCACTGAACATCATTTTTGGAAGACAAGAGAGGGCTCCTATATCTTTTTTCCTACTTGTATTTCATAAACATTTGGTTTAGCCCCTCTGAAAAACCTAGATTTGCTAGGTTTGTAGTCTGACTATTAAGGACTACTAAGTTTTTACTTAGTTTTACTTTTAATAATGAACATATATTGCTTTACCTGAATTCTCTGCAGAGCAGGGGATAAATAAGACGCTTATATGAATCTTCTATTGAGTAGCGCAGTAGTTCCATTAATTCAGGGTTGGCAAAGGCCTTCGGTCTCCATCTGTAAATTAGATTTTTTTTTCAAAAACTGTAGTCACTCTGGCAATCTTTTAAATCAAACCATGTCAAAAACATCAATAACAATAGGTACTGTAAATAGGTAAACCCACTAAGTGAACTCAAAGAAGTGCTTTTCCACATAATGTCCATGACAACTGTCAATCACGAATTCCTATAGAACTGTCAAGTCTTTTTTTAGATTACAAATTCAAAATCAATCCAGGTAACTCCTGCTGATATAATACCCAGTATGGGTAGCATTTATGAGCTAGCAGTTTCCACATCAGATTTTGACCAACCTCTCTATGGGTCTCTTCTATCCCTATTGTTATCCCTGTTCCTATCCCATTCCATTATCAGCCCTAATACTACTCTTCTTCCTCATTTGATATTGAATAATACACTCCCAGTTTACATAAATAGTAAAGTGGGAGTAAGGAAAATAATTTGTCTGTTAATGATATATCACATACAAATGTCAATGATTCAAGAATTAAGATATGTAAATATTCGCAGAAGAGCTAATAAATAAAGAATAAGCAACATATAACTCAAAAGCCCTATGTAATTAGTGGAACTTCTTCCCTTTAAAAAGACAAATCAATGAGTTGACAACCTACACTACACCACAGTATTTACAAAATGAAACCTCATAATTTGAAATTTTGAAATAATGTTTTCAGAATATCCACTTTTTGACACCCAAAAAGTATCTAATTCTTGGCACTTTAATATTTGGTACTAGAATCAAGTAGGTAGGGAATCTTACACAGAAAATGTGTATCTTGCCCCCATAGTCACATGATCATATCTTGGGTGCCACTTTTACAGCCCTTTGAGTGTCCCACAGTCACATGATTACAATATGTGATATTTTTTGCCAACTTCTGGTGTTTACTTTTGGCTTCTGGCAAAAAAAGAAAAAAGCCCATTGGGGGAAATTGGATAACTGAGGTATTCGCTTAACAACTTCTATGTTCGGTTAATGACTGCAGCATTTGCTTAATGACTCCCCCAAAAATCGGGTATGATCACATGATGCTTTGATTTACAACCACAACAAGTTACAACTGTAACTTCAGGCTCAATTACACTTGTACGTTGAGGACTATGTGTACACAGGCTAGAATTAATGATGGACAACTCCCTAGTCCATGTGGGAAGCCAGAACCCCTACCATGCAGATAGCCAAAATACAATTGCCTATCCTCATCTTGAAAAACTCAAATTCAGATGAAATTTTTAAAAAATGTATTCAGTATGCTCCATTAATGAGAACAACAACAGAATATTGACATGGATATATTTATATCCCTACACAAACCTTTCATTTACACACCACCTAGAAAATTCATTTTTCACTCCATCAGGAACATTGACCTTTACTTTCAAGATTTTCAGATTCTCTCCTCGGTTAATAGCCAGGATCTAAATCCAAAAATAAACAGCAAGAATTTATGACATATAGTGATAGAGATAAACACTTATAGATGCCAAAAGATTAAAAGTATCAGCCAATCAATATTTCTGAATTTCAAATCCTATAAATCTGTATTACAGGATAAACTAAAGAAAAATATTCATTTGGACCCAGAGATGATATCCTCAGTTATCATTTCTCCCACAACAAAATTGCAAAATAAAACTTTGACAAATAAAGATAAACTGTACAGCTGAACTTGTATAACATGTATAAATGGCAGGATCCAACTTTTCTTGGAATAGAGCCTGTGATGCTTAGATTGCTGGCTTTATATGGACATATATCCATGGCATAATTGCAGCTGTTAATCCTTGATCCAAGGGAATTAGATAATTGTCCTCCAATCTCAAACCTCTCCATTCAGGGGACTGTAACTATGGAAGAAATGGCAATTACACCTCTGAAAAATATGGAACATTTACACCTGTGGCAGTCTGGTTTTGGACATAGCATGGAAACTGTATTGGTCACTCTCATGGATGACCTATGATGGAACCACCGTCCAGGCCTTCCGCACAGCCCTCAAGAACTGGCTAACCCGTCAGGCCTGGGGATAATCTTATTTCGCCCCTCCCGAATGCTGAGTGAATGTTGAGTTTTATTGTCTAATTTACTTTGTGCACATTTCTTTTTTCGTATTGTCCTACACTCCCCTTCCTTTTTGATTGTAAGCCGCCCTGAGTCCCCTCAGGGAAAAGGGCGGCCTATAAATAAATAAAACAAACAAACAAACAACTTGGAGGGAAACAAGGAACATTTCCTCCTAGAATTCTAAGCAATCTTTGATACCATCAACCATAGTATTGTTCTGGATTCCTTGTGAGGATTAGGGATTGGAGTTACCATTTTGAGTGGCAAGTGCAGTTAGCAATTCTTCAGGAGTTAAGAGAAAATGCCAGCAAGCACCTTATTATGGGGTGACTCAGGGCTTGAACTTTTCTTCTATCAGTTAACATCAGGAGCCTGTTGGAAGTAGTCATTTGTTGGTTTGGCTTGAAGTGTCAAAGTGCTGTTTAACCTCATCCTAAACCTAATGAGAAGTCCTCATTCAGTGTCTGGAGATTGTCAGAATCTGAGTGGCCAAAACAGACTCAACCCAAACAAAACAGAATGACGATTTTAATTCAAAAATCTACCAATTCCAGGATTGTACCAGCTTTACTCCTCAATGGATTTGTGCTTTTCTAGGAAGAGCAGGCTCACAATCTTTTTAGATTCTTATCTTCTACCCAAAGAACAGGCAAAATTGCAACAATTAGTGAAATGATCAGTCGTGGCTGGTACACCTGTTACTTATCTGGACTAAGATGTGATACAGTCACTTTTGCCCTTGCCAGTTATATTGTGGTAATTGTATCCTTGTTGATTTCAGTTGATCCAGAATTCAATGGCTCAACGTGGTCATAGGGAAGATACTGCCACATTATACCACTGTTGCAGTAGCTACACTGATTAACTGTTTCTGAGTGCAAATTATAGTGCTGCTTTTAAAGACCTCTATGACTGAGGATATTGGTATCTATGAGATTGTCTTTTCCAGATAGTTTTATCTACCCTATCTAGATACCTGGGAATATCTACTGAGGGTTCTCATCTTTGCAGCAGGAGTGGGCTATAGGGGTTTATCTCTTAAGAAACAGGCTATTCCTGAGAAAAGGATGGAACAAATGGATATAGCTTTCTGGAAGCTAATAAAAAGCTGGCTCTTTCAAGGGCTTTGGAGGTTTAGCTCGGGAGCCATATCTATATTAGATAAAGCATTATGACTTATTTTAATAAAAGAAAATGTATATAGTCCAAAATTGAACTGCAGACTCCTTTGTGCTGTCTGAACTTGTTATTTCGTCATCTGATTAGGTAATAGTTGGATGATGAAACATCTACAAGCAAACACCCAGGCTCAGAGAGTACCAAGGACTCCTTATTATGACTTATTATTGTAATTTAATAATGTTTATTAATGTTTTATTAAACTTTATTATCTCTATCTCCTTTCAGTCTGAGATAGAGATAAATCACATTTTAAAAAATTAAATACCAGACTGATTTTATGCAGACTATTAGCATTTAACTCAGTATGTGAGAAAGATAGAGATTAGTAATATTTAAACAGACACACACATTCCTTTGTATGTATCTCCTTTAATTGAGGTACTGAATTCAGATGTAATTAAGCAGCTAAGGACACTGCTAAATTCTGGGGACATGTCATCTTAGATTATAAAAAATATAGAATATAAAATATAAAATTAATTAATTAATAAAATTAAGGCAAAAATTGTATCAAAGGATTCCAAGTGAGTTCAGTATAGAATTCATATATTCAAATAATTATTTCTATAACATTGCAATATTACTGCTCAGCAGATATTTCTCAATCACACAATTTAAAAAAACCTCTAAATTGTGCATTCATTGACTTCAATATAAATTTTCCTTTTATAGTTTTCTAGTCTTAATATTCAAATATTCATATCTCATGTTTGACAGGTACTTGAGCAATCAAGATCAATCATATTCCCCAAAGCTGTACAGTGTTTCTTTAAACATATTTTGGTTCTTTTCCAGATATTTAGTTGATAATTTATCATTAATTTTCTTAAATTTTGTACGTGGTATCCTCTACAACACTGCATGTTCAAAGAAATTGCTATCATGTAATATGACTGAGAATCTCCATAGACTAAAATGTAATAGTTATTTTTACTAATTCTGTCAAGATTTTTTCCCCGTTTTCCCTCAGAACAATCATAAATTGTTGGTTCCAGCTGAGATAGCGCGACTGTCATAAAGTACACCTCCGCCTGGTTTCTCTGAGAAAAAGCCTGTCTAGACCTTGTTCAGCAAGCTAACCACTATTCTACATGTATTCCCTAACCAGTATCCTCCAGATATGTCAGACTACAACTAACATCATCCCAATGGCCAATGCTGACTAGTGATAATGAGAACTGCTGTCCAAAACATTTAGAATGTGTAAAATTGTATAAGGTTGCTCTCTATGTTCACTTTCTGATTCACTTGATGGAAGATTTCCATTAAATAAAACAAACATGCATTTAAACTGCCAGGAGAGAGAAAGCAGATGATTGCTATGTACACTTGCTGTCCATGTGCGCCTAAATGTTAACAAAACCATGCATTTTTAATACATTAGACTTGCAAAAACCATTAAAAAGCTGTTAAAAGTTGACATACCCCATGTCATTGCACACATTGATGGATGCTATAGGCCTCTGCCTGTCACAAGCAAGCATTCCCTGTCCATCATGAACATTAATTCAATCACTAGCTAACTCAGACATGTCACATATGTTAAACACAATGGTCTAAAAGTGACCCGAAGACATCACACCAATTTATATTCTTCAGCTTTTCTGGTGCTTGTTGACATACCAGGCTTGACATATCACTGAACAGTACAGCAAACAATAAAAATTGCATGTGAAATATTTTAACATCAGGTACCCAGACTGCCAAAACAAAGGGCAAGTTTGAAGAAGAGGAGGCATATTCACATGCAAAGAGCTGCCAGGTTTATTCCATTGTGACAAGGGGGATGAAAACTAAAATACCTCCCTCAAGTGACATCAAAGTTACATTTTAAGACAAAACAGATCGTCAGACACAATTCATGGACATCACCAGCCTATGAAATCTCAGAGACATTAAGACTGCTGGAGAAAGCCTCCATTGAAGTAACATTAGCAATGTTTTATTAGAATTTTTTTTAAAAAAAACCATCAAAAATAAATATGAACAACATACAACAATAATATTTGAAATACAGATTTGGTGTATCTTCTATTACCTTGGTTTCAGTTTTAAAGAATAATATGTTTTGTATGACTTAAAACCAACTAGTTCAGCAAGAAAAAAATATTCTGTAGTCTTTTGAACATTCATTCATTGAGAACATTCATCAAAGTTTCACTCTCATCATTTATATGCTGGAGCTAAAATAAATGTGACAGATCCTGGATACATGTGTCACAGCGGCTGTCTATCTGTAATTCATTATTGGTTATATATTATTACTTTGTGCACTGGTTTTTCAAAGGCAATTGAGGTTAAAGACGTTGGTGATTATAGTGTTGGTTTCACTGAGAGAAAGGGTGGTGCCTTTGGTCTTGAAGAAAGCAGAAGCGCACCCTCTCCTGTTTTAGATTTTAGACAAATATGTTAGACAACTATTGTCTTGTCTCTAACCTTCCCTTTTGGGAGAATGTTGTTAAGAAGACGGTCAGTTTGCAGTTGCAAGGAATCTTGGAGTGGATTATTAGACCCAAATCAAATGGATTTCGGTACTGAGATAGCCTTAGTTGCACTTGTTGATGACCTTGGTGGATCCAGTATAGAGGTAGCGCATCCGTCCTAGTGTTCTTTTATCTCTCAGAAGCCTTCAGTACTATGAACCAAATTCTTCTGGGAGTAGAAAATGTGGGGGATAAATGATGTGGCTCCAATCTTTCTTCTATGGCTTTTTGTGTGGCTCCAATCCTTTTTCTATGGCTTGTACCAGTTGGCATTGGCAGGTGTGAAGGAGAGATGCACACCAAACCCTTATGTGAGATGCTGCAAGGTTCAATGCTCTCTCCTTTCATATTTAACATTTACAATAAGCTGCTAGGTGAGGTCATATGCTAATCTGGGATTTGGTATTATCCACATGCTGATGATACCTTTCTATTTCAGGTTGGTTAACTGAGGCTTTTGATGTTTGCACAGCTCCATCAGGTGTATGAGTCTTCCTAGATTGGGAGGCCCTTTAATCAGTCACCTCAAGGTTCAACAATTTGTTCTATATGGGACTGCCCTCGAAAAAATCTCAGAAGCCTTCAACCTGTACAGAATACAGTACATGTACAGTGATGGGCATGCCTCAATAAGCCCACAAGACACTTCTACTCTATGAGCTGCAGTAGTTGCCAGTATGTTTCCAGGTGTGATTCAAAGTGTTTCTGTTGTTATTACTATTATTATTAACCTTTTTAAAAATATGTTTGGTGAACTCAAGGCAGTGAACTTACCGATTACTGCTGACTCTTATATTCTTATGAAGAGCCCTATATGGCATAAAAGCAGGTTATTTGAAAGACTGCCTATCTCCTATGGCCTTTGCCCAGTCAGGACATGTTGGCAGAGTTGGTATGTTCTGGGTTTCTTTCATTAAACAGTGTTATTTACCAAGAAGCATGCCTGCCTTGTTATGGTACCTTTCTTTGGAATGAGTTCCCCTCTAAAATCCATGTAGCTCCCTTCCTATTGGTGTTCCATGAAACCTTGAAGGGAGGCAAGACCAAATAATATGATTCCATATGGTCCCATGTAGAAAAGAGTGAAACAATTGTGAACTTTGTATGGGATTTATGGCATAGTTCAAAACATGGGCAGAAAGAGCAAAGAAAACATTTTGAACTCTTGTCAGTCCCAAGGGGAAATCTACAATGTTTCCATCTTCCTCAGCCATTATCCTAGAATAAAAGGTACAAGCTCACTTTTATCTCTGGAGAAAACAATTTCACTTTTTGAAAAGGCCTAATGCAACTCTTTTTCACCTGGCTAATGGCCACAACTCTTAACAGGAAATTCTACCCCTTTTAGACCACAGCTGCATTTTCTCCTTCATAGTTTGATGTCCATAGACTAGATATGTTTTAAAATGGTCAAGTGACTCACTGAAAAATAAGTGAATTTCCAAAATCCTTAGACAGCACAAGTTGATCTTAGGAGCAACTCATGTAGGGGCTGAAAAAGACCAAACAGCAAATTTGAAAAATCCAATGAGGTTTACAATTTGGGCTTGGATTGGATAATTTATATTCCTTTAGTCACAAATCTCAACAAAGAAATGTATTTATGATCATTTTAGAGGTGGAAAATGGGGGTATGATTACTGTGTCTCTGATACTACATCTTCTCAATACGATACAAGATATGCACACTATATTGTCATACATATGTGTACAATGTGAGTTCAAACTAAAATTCAGCAGCAAAGTCCCCATATTTTCCTGAAGACATTTTGATGATCACCTACTTCTATTTTTTTTAAATCTCTACCATAGTGCTGTAAGAATAGCAAGGCAGTATTTTTGTAAGGAACTTATTTACAATAGCTATAACAAGGATTAGAGAGATTAGAAAGTGCAGCCTTTTGTCTATCTGTAAAGATAGGAGTAATGGTTCACTTCTTGTGGAGAAGCTTGCTTTAAACCATTCATTCGGATTGCAGAAAGATGTACACCAAACCCTTATGTGAGATGATAAGAAAGCAGAACTTCACTCTATCCGCCCTTCTACCCAAAGCCCAATTCCCTCCCACAGTGATTCTTTTAAGTCAATCCCCTCCATTTACATCCCTCATTCAGGAACTCAGCTGACAGGAGATAGTGAGTTTGGAAATTCTTTGAATGACAGATTCAATTTATCCATTCATTGTGAAGCCACAAGAGCCTCTTGGTTGGCATTGGCTGTTCCAGACCCTGATTGCCAGAACTTTACTTCTACTTTTTGCCATTTACTTCTGATTCCTGTCAAAGAGTTACATCTCTGGCACCTAGGGCTGCACTGTAGTGTAAGAGAAAAAAAGCAGTAAATCACCAAATAAGGGGGATATCTCTCTACCTAAAGCAACAGGAACATGGCCAATCTGAGGAGAGCACAATAAAGTACTCCCAAAGAGTTTCTCTCCATTCATATTTACATTACTATCATATGAGATCCCAGCCATTGTGGTTTGTATAGCTTACTGAGCCTTTGTGGCTTATTCTATAAAATCAGGGTTTATTGTATTACCACGACCTGAAACCCACAGGGCATAGCCACTGGCTTAACCCCTCCCCCCAAACAAAGTACTTTATTTCCATCCAGTCTTCTCCATGCACATATCAGACTTGACTTCAAAAATGATGCATGGAGGCTGAGGAAGCAGGAAAGGCGGGACAAAGAGCAGGTTGGCAAGGAGAAGAGGGGGGCAAGGCACATCAACTCATCTCTACTCACTCCTTAAGACTTGTCCACAATTTGTTACAGTTAAAATCTGGAAGAATTCAAATGTACCAAATATTGGTTTGATCAGCTGGGATAGATCCAGAAGAATATAGATAAACTTCTAAGCCACAATTTTCTTGCTTTAGGTTTGAAGCAAAACATGTTTTCCTTTCCATGCACAAGACTGCCTAGGCAACAGGAAAATAGTTCAAGAACTAGATTGTTTATTTTATCTACTGTATTTATATCTTGCTTTTCATTCAGGACTGCAAGTTTACAGGTACAATACTCACTCCCCTGTTCCTTTTCTCCATAAGACAGCAACTCTTTGAAGTAGGCTGGACTGCCAGAGAGTGACTATGTCAGATCCGTGAATCTGCCATTCTTTGGGGGAAGAGGGGGACCCCATACTCCCTTTACACCTTTCTACCCTTCTTTCATATATATCCAATCCCATGTAATTAATCACTTTATAACTGCTAGCCTGTAGGCCGGGCACTTTCTCACCTTTTGGGGAATGGATAGGGAGAGAGAGCCATGTAGACTGCATCATTCAGGAAGGAAGCCTGAGAAAGTCTTATTATTTTCCCAGAGCGTCCCTTACAAACAACATCTTCACACCTGCAGATTGGCTAAATCCACATCGGACAGTTGGGAGGGGATTCTATCTTCTTTTATTCCTATTGTATTGTCTTAAGGGCCGCAGAGCCTGCTTTGTACGTTTCCATGACTGAGAATGGACTAGATCCCAGGTTGTCCCACTAATAGTCAACACTTTGATTACAATAGCATATAACAAATTTCTTACAAGAAATATGTCTTTTTATTTTCTTATCTAAGAGGTACTTCTTTAGACAATTTGCAAACATACCTGGTGATGGTGAATGCTTTTTATGTTGCAAGAAAAATTTTGGTACAAATGAAATTTGTTCACATTTTTTTCATTGACGTTTTTAGAAGTCACTTTTGCTAGAGATGACTGAATGCAAATATATCTTCTTTGACATCTGCATTTTTAAAACAAAAAAAATCCTTTAGTCAAGAAATTTCATCTGAATGATAGCAACACTAATAAAAATGACTTCATTGTATTCTAAATTTAATAGTATATTAAAACAAACTTATTTTACAAAATTAATTTGATATATTTCACTCATAATGCCAAGTTAGAAATGCGTTATGTGCTTTCCAAAAACTGATTCCCCCTCAAAATAATTTAATGACCAGATGACTACTAAGGAATATAAATTTTTCCATTCCCCATCATTGAGTCAGAACTGAAGAAGTTTACTGGATGAGCAGTGAAACATTTTCAAACAAAAAAACAAGAAAGATCATTTGCCATTTGAAAAGCACCTTTGGAACAACCATGACCTGGATGATTGAGAATCTCTATAGACATTTGATATCAAAATAGAAATTTTAATGCCATAAAAGGATAAATTATTAAATGCATGGCTTTATTTAATGCCTATTACATTTAACTTTAATTACATATAAATGAAGGAAATTGATTTTTTTTTTTTTCATTCTGATCCTACATATTAGTCTTTGGAATAGACTCGTTTGATATGGCCCTTATAATTGGAGGACTGTTTTCATTCCAAAAAAGGTCCCCTGTACGAAATGATCTTGTGGATCTTGTGGATTGTTGCTTTTGTCTTATCTTAAAGTCTCTCCAAGAAAAAAAAATACAAATCAAACAAAATAATTTTTAAGAGTATAGTAAGACAAAGTCAATCTATATATATCATGGCTTTGTGCAAAAGTATTTGGAGCTCTCACCTGGCTTGGATCCCGTGGGGAGTTTGGACTAATCCCTAGCCTTCAAGTCTTCTGATTTTGAGACAGCCACAATTTAATTAAAGACTGAAGGGCAAGACTGCCTTATGTTACTGAAAACTGGGTGGTTGAGGAGGAAAAAGTTCCAAACTCAGAAATCTGCCTACTTAGGTTTCAGATTTGGTATTGGAGGGATGAATAGCTCCATTTTACAGAGTCAACATATTGCTCACAACAATCTGGGTCCTCATTTTACCAACTTTGGAAGGATGGAAGGCTAAGTCAACCTTGAGCCAGTCGAACTCCTGGCTGTGGGCAGAATTAGCCTGCAATACTGCATTCTAACAACTGCATCACCATGGCTCTTCAAGAGATGCTTCTTCATAGATAGATGTGAGACTTCATTTGTAATGCTTTCCAATACATCCTGTCGGCTTTCAGAGGACTTTTTGGGGAGTTTCCTGAGAATCTAGTGGGCAGTTTGACCAAGGGTTTGGTTGCCCAGTGGAATAAAGATCATTGGACTGGATTGCAACAAAGTGGCCAAAATACAGAACCAATACAGTCTCTTAGTTTATTGGCGAATTCGGGGAGAGGAAATGATAAGAGGAAATGCGAAAGAGGATTTCCTGTCTTATCTTGACTGGATTTTGGTACAAGGTATGACTGAGACTATACTGTGATGAGAGAGGGGAAGGGAGGGCAGGGAAAGGAGATTCTGCATTGGCTAAATGCCATACAATAGTTCATTTTAAGGCAACTTGATCTTTTTTACAGAATAACAGAGTTGGAAGGGCCCTTGGAGATGCTCCAGTCCAACCCCCTGCCTACCCCCAACCCTAAACCACTTCAGACAAATGGTTATCCATTAACTTCTTAAAAACATCCAGTGTTGGAGCATTCACAATTTCTGGAGGCAAGTTGTTCCACTGATTAATTGTTCTAACTTTTAGGAAGAACTAGACAATTCGTGTTTGACTGGGTCATCATTTCAGAGATATTTCCTTACCTAAACAGAGAAACATAATATTCACAGGCAGGAAAAAAAAAAGCAGTGGGAGCAACTTCTGACTACAGCTTCTCCACTGCATTTCCTTGTGGAAATCTGGCAGGGAGATTGGAAACCTCCCTCCCTCCCTGTCCTTTCTTGCTCAGTCCCATTCACTTTTTTCATCCCTTCATTCCTGTTTCTTCTTTCCTTTCCTAAGTAGAGAAACAGAATGACCAAAGGCATGCAAAAAATTAGTGGGAATGGGAACATCTTCCGACTTCATGTCAGCTTCCCTATTGAATTTCTTTGTGGGAAGTTGGCAATAAATATCAAAAGTCTTCCTTCCTTCCTTTTTCATAAAATTTTGTCTGATCACATGGAAGAATATATTCAACCCAGAAACCAAAGACTTTCAGCAAATCTACAGGACTGGCAAAATGCAATGTTACCAATCTCTAACAAAAGGATATGTCTATAACAAAATTACTTACAAATTTCTGATAAAATCCAGGGTGTCTTTATCTTTAGCAACCATGTCAGCCAGTATATGCTGCACTCCAGATTTTACTTCCTCAATCGTGGAAAGTCCTAAAGGAAAATATTTGGTTTTAAGTACCAAATAGAATAATACCCTGCAAACATGGCTTTAAGAAGCTTTAAGGGGAACTTAAAAAATCCAAAAATCAACTGAAGATGAAAGTTATACAACACACATAGCAAGAATTGTTCTGGTGTCAAGCAAGAGAAGGTCACACTTCCACTTACACCAGGCCTAAATGTTCCAGGCACTTCACATCCTTTTCCCAGCCACAAAAACAATGTTGCACATTTGTCTTCTATGCTGCACCTGAACTGAAACATTTCACAGCTAACTCAACCATATAATTCCCCTTTTCCAGTCAGCCTATGTGTCACAACAACTGATGGCGTCAAACCTGCTTCCTGCCCATTAAAATACACTCAGAATAGACACCTCTAGTTGTCTTTTTGATGAGTGCCAGACCTAGCCTGATGACAAGGCATTGAGAGAGTAATACAAAAAGTGTGAACCAATAGTGTTTCTGTTGCTAGGGAGGAAGTCTTGTGGAAACTATCATAAAGTTCAGTTAACAGTACTTCCCAGCTACAGAATTCATTTTAACAAAATGTTAGTAAATAGCATTTTTTTTTCAAAAAAAAATCTTGTTAAAAATGAACTGGAAAATCTCTTTAGGTCATTTTCCATATTAAAAAGAAAATCAGTACATTTTGCTATCTAAGATTGCCCCCTACAGATTTATCTATAATTACACTGTACTGTGTAAACATTATGCTCCAACTTATGAAACCAAAAAAAAAATCATCTTTCAAAATTAATTTTCTTTTTCTCAGAGGACAGAAGCAGTGAATTACAACACTTGCCCATCAGCTTTATTATCTTAGTATATAAATGAACAAAAATCTTAACGGAAAATGATTAACAAGCTAACTGTTCTGTGGGGAAAATAGTAAATAATATGATTATTACAGTTCAGGCCCCAGGCTTGGACAATCTGGCTTAAGAGAAAGCAGATGTAAAGATTGTCTTGTTTATAGCACTCTTTTTCTCACTTTACCACAAAGCATTATTGTTTCCTCTGATCTAAATTAATGTTTACTAATAGTCACTGCATACTTTACCTAAGGTCATATCTGTGCTCCATTAGACTCAGTCTCCCTCCTGCATACAAAGAAAACCTTGGAATGGTGTTATGGAATGAATGACAGACCCAAACCCACTTTCCTTAACTCCAAACCATCTGTCCTACTATATAAGAAAACAGAGATAAAGCAAGGATATCCAAGCACCACTAACAGAAAAAGGAAAGAGAGATAATAAATGAGTGTAAAAATGAGATTGTAAAAATCACTCTGATTTTATATGGTAGAAAACGGGGCAGATGGAAACCCTCAAGCTTTCACGATTCTGTGTTTGGGCCTGCAACAATAGGCTAGAGTTCCAGCAATCTTTCCATTGCCTATGCCTAACCTGATCTTTCTCAAAGAAGCTGACATCTATCTCCTTCAATCATCTCCTTATTGATTAAGTGCAGATTTGCCTCGTTTTATCTTTTTGAAGCACAGTCACTAATCTTTTTATATTTTATATTACAATGTGTTGAAACTCCTGTAGTTTTAATCTACGTATGGCAGCTTACTAAAACAGGGATGCAAACTTCATTATATTCTAAATATTTTCATTCATCAGGAGGAAACTGATGTTGTTGAGGCTCATTTGGGATCAAAGACATTTAGGCGTTCTTGATTTACCTCAGCCTTTCCACCCTAGACATCTCTAGGGATGGTAGAAAACAGCACATGTTTTTTTTACCAGCCTGCTAGAAAACATGTTGCTTTATTGGAACTAACTTCTTTGTCAAAGTAAATCTCGGTCATTTTATTTTATTCAAGAGTATTAAGCATATTTAAAAACGTTTGTATGCCTGAATAAGCCTGAGGATTATTGGTGAGGAATGGAAATGTTATACATGAACAAGCATGTAGAGCCAACAATATACAGTATTTTAAAATGACAAAGGGAACCTCAGTGAATTGGGGTGGGGGAAGATTTCTCCCATCCACCTAATTAGTTTCTGTTCATATTCAGCAAGCATCTGAAGAACAGACATAGAGAGAATATTATCTCAAGCCAGGTTAATCTACCCAGTGCTGCTTCTATTGATTATCACCAGGCGTCCAGAATTTCTAATCAGGACAATATATAATTCAGAAAAAGGTGAGATCTGCTACAAACAAAGGCTTTTGCTGTTCTCAAAGGGGCTAGTGGAATGGAGTGGAATGCAACAGAACAGTTGGAAGGGACCTTGGAGATCTTCTAGCCCAACTTAGGTAGGAAACCTTACACCACTTCAGACAATATTCACAGTCACTCTTACTCAGTAAAGTATTTCTGTTTATATGCTCTAATGCTTCTAAAAGATACATGCTTACCTTCGACATTGGACTTGACATAAAAGAGTAAGTTGAGTTCCTTCGGATTCTGAATAAGCAAGTTGGCTGCCTGTTCCAAGCCCAACTGTTTAGCTCTTTGTGCTTTAGTTCCTTTGCTTCCAGTTTTATAGGGTGCATACTGTAATAGGTAATATTATATGTCTAAGCATAAGGGATGGACACACACACAGACACACTTGTGTATGTGTTTGTGCATGCATGTGTATGTATGTAATTTTGTTGTCACAAATTTTCAATTTTTTATGCTTTATCTGTCTACAGGATGAAAACAAAGTGATGATATGTAGTATCTAGAATCACAGAGTTATCAGAGTTATCAAATTGGTCCAATGGCCTCCTAATTGATTCCCTATACAGGTAGTCCTGGTCTTACAACAGTTCATTCAGTGACCGTTCCAAGTTACAATGGCGCTGCAAATAGTGACTTGTGACCATTTTTTTCACACTTACGATCATTGCACTATCCCAATGGCCACATGATTTACATACAGATGCTTGATAACCGATTCATATTTATGATGGTTGTAGAGTTTAGGAGTCATTTTGTGACCATCTGACAAGCAAAGTCAACAAAGAACCCAGATTCACTTTACAACCATGGTACTAATTTAACAACTGCAGGGATACATTTAACAAATGTGGCAAGAAAAGTCATAAAATGGAACAAATTCTCTTAACAAATATTTCATTTAACATTATAAATTTTGGGCTCAATTGTGGTTGTAAGTTGAGGACTACTGTACAGCATTTCAAGGGTTGTTTTTTTTTTCTAACATTCAGTCCGAACCTTCCTTGTTAAATCTAACATTAGAGTTTTGCCTCTTAATTGTTTTGGACATCCCAGTGAAAATAGCCAAAGCCTTCCTGACCCACACAGTAAGCAAGCCTGCCATATACAGTATACCCATAACTTATCCTTAAACTGCTTTATTTAAAAATAATTATTTAAACTATTAATATAGTTATAGTCATCATTATTCTTTTAATTTAGGTTAGTTAACACATGGTAAATTGTGACATAGCTGGTTTTTCTTAGCTCAGTGTGCTGTATGAAATCAGCCAACCCTAATATTTAACCCATGATTTATATTTTGCATAAAGTGAGAATAGAACTGAATGTCACTTATTCAATAAACATTGACTATTGTGTGTGTGACTCCAATGCTAGAAGCAGATCTTACTGAAGTCCACTAAATGTTATTTCTAAAGTTGGCATTATATAATAAGGTAGACTAAGAATGTATCTGGAAAATGAAACCCAGGCTTCCTTTAGGAAGTCTTTATTAATAAAAAGGTCAATAATTGCTAACAATATTTCCTGGGTAGGAATTCATTCATATTCCTTAATCTTCTCCTATGATTCATAACTCCAAAATTAGACATTTCAAGTCTAATTTTTAGACTACATGTTTATAACATAATTCTATATAATTATGAAAATATAACACTGAGTTTTATGAGAATCCCCACACTGTGGGGGAGGGGAATAGGGTAGTAGTCTTAGTTCACAGGGAATAAAAATGTGACTTATAAAAGCCAGCTTCAAACTGTTAACTAAAAGCAATTATGCAATGAGAATGTTTTGAGCAAATGCCTCCTTCAAAGGTAAAGAATTTTCATGTCTCTGTACATACTATACTGATTGAAAGGAGAAAAATATTTCAGCTAACACTGAAGCAGTCTTAACTCAATTTTTACTACATGGAATAGCAAAGAAAGTGCCTTACTTTTTTTCTATTTCAGATCTATTTTTGTTCCAATTGGTATAATAGATTTTGGATTAAAAATATGCCTTGGTGAAATTCAAAGAGACATCTTTACAAATAATAATAATAACTACAATGAAACCTATATTTACCAAAGCTTAATGAGACAGACTTTGCATGCAACAGATCAAACTTTGACTGTGCTTTTCATCACTAGTATGATGTTATATAGATGCAAAAATGGAAAAATAATGTCCCTATGCTCTAATTCAATGGACATTGCTGAATAACAGATTCTTTCTTTCCACATCCAGTAACCACCATGAGCCTTGTCTCTTCCTTGCTTTTTATGCTTTTGGTAATCTGCCTTTGTAACTCTCTCTTGCCTGAGAAAATAGCTTGTGTCATATATGAACCAGGATCGAGCCATATTTTAGTGGCATATTTCACATGTGCTGCATTAAGCGATCCCAGTTCTTTGATATTCCGAATAAGACTGGGAAAATTAAAACCTTAAATTGTGTAGAACTGTTATTAGATAATATAGTAATGATGTAACCTAGTATAAAATGGCTTCTAAGAAGTTATGGCCACCATTTCCATAAAAGGATTTAGCAATGTTTGGAAAAAATCCAGCTCACAATAAGTTATATGAAAATTTCCATTAAGATATTATACTAACCACATGATCCAGCTGCTCCAAAGTTTTACAGTTTAATAATGCAGTTAAAACACTTTCTGACAGCTTTCCTTCTTTTTCAAGTTTTTGTATTGAGGCATGCACCTTTTTTGCTAAAGTCCTAAAACCAAGCATAGTTAGAAGAATTAAAAATTTGTATTTAATAGAACATTTATATAAATACTATTCCTAACATTGGTGCATCCTTGAGTAGTATCACCTCACTGTGAAACCTTCTATATATATTGTTCATAGGACTCTCAGACGGAACAGTTCCATTGGCTCAGTAAAAAAGGCACTTTCTCAAGTGAAAATCATAACCAATGGATGAGTAGCTTCTTCTTGTAGAAACACAGTTAAGGTAATCAGTTTTCATTGAAAATGAGTTTTCAAGTCAATCACCTAAATGATAATGTACTCTTTTATTTAAATTTACCTAAGAAATAAAATGAAGAGCTATTAAAAGTCACAGTGGGAAGATTAGACAGGCCACAGACTCACATACTTAAAACTGTCAATTTCTCAATTGTAATCACAAACAAGAAAAGGGAAGATTTGGATTCTGATGATTACTCTCAGTTTCCCATTATGCCCAAATCTTGGATCATTTATGTTATTGAGTTTTAAACAAATTTATTTTAGTTTTCTTGAATTTTAAAGAAAACTAAAATCAAAGCTAGTTTTGCTTTCTCTATTGCATTTACTCCCCTCATGATAATACTGGCCATTCAAGTGACTGAGATGGAGATGGGATTGCTGATAGATACTATTGGATGACATCTCCGTCCCAAGAATTGCGGAATGGCTAGGAAGTTTCCAAACTTTGTTAAAGGCTGCTTTCTAGTTGGAAAAAGCATAGGGGTTGTCAAGTTCTCTAACAACTGCCTAGTAACAAAACGATTCTTTCCAACTAGTTTCTCATGGAATCTCTTTGACAAGATTTATTGAGGAAGACTGTGGTTACAAAATCTTTAGCGGATGAACAATTTTCTACTTAGAATCAGCCTTGAGACAGAGACTTTCAAAAAGAAAAATCCCCAGTTGGGTTCCCTGATATAGACAGGCAATATTTTCACTGATAACTACAAAGTTTGCAGCTGGCTGCTTATATCATAATTTTTTACATCAATCCAGGAATTTTAAAAAGGAGCCTCTCCATGTTTGAAATTCAGACGTCATGAGATCCCATGAACTCCTCTGTTAACACTTGCAAGGCTGCAGTAATTGCTTAAAGTGCTGCTTACTCTCCCTTTCTACCCCCATCCCAATGCTTTAATACATACTGTAGTTCTTCCATTATTTGTTGCACCTCACGCAGCACATCAGCTTCCAGATTATTGATAAGTTCCTTCCGATACCGAACAATAAAAGGGATTGTATTATCATCATTGAAAAGCTTGATTATATTGGCACACACCCATGCTTCAATGTCAGTCCTTTGCGACAAAACCTGCAACCCACAGTAAAAAAGCCCAAGTATGAATTTCTCACAAAAGATTCTGAAAAATGTTAAACTTGGAGAAGAAATGGTTGCAGCTATCATCTTACAGCAATCTACTTAATACGACAAACATACAAGAATATCGATTTCTATTTATTTACAAACCTTACTTATTTTTCATTCTTAAAACCATATCCCCAAAATGATTCAAATGAAAACTAGGCCTGAATCATTAACTTCATTAAAAGAGAATGAAAAAAAAACCCCTCTATGGTTGTTACTCATGACAGGTGACTCGTTTAACACAGGATCTAAATGGCATTTCCTGGAGTTCTAATAGAAAAAATGTTCACAGGTATCAATCCAGTTTCAAAAGTAAGACTTTTGAATTGAGAGATACAATCCAAATGTTTAAAGAATCATAACATGCCCACAAAATGTCTGTTATAGTTTGGGTGATCAGGGGCAAGCATGCATCCATCCATTTACTAGAGGAGCAGTTCTATACACTGTCTACATTTCAGCTTCCACTAAATTTTCTCTTTTCCCAGCACTTTGGCCTACTGTAACTAATCAATGTTGGGAGAGAGGGAGGGAAGAGGATTAGAAGCTTCTTAGAAATAAAGAATATCATTGAAGCAGATGTTTGCTAGAATGGGGAAAAAAGGGGGAGGGAGGAATTTAAGCCTAGGAGAAATAAATAAAAGCAATGATGAGGATGTTTATTAGAATGGCAGCTTCCTTTAAAAATTACTTTAAAAAATAAAGTTAATAAAAAATAAAGTTTTCCCTCAGCAACTGAGGGAAAACATTTATTATATAATAGGGGCCCATATCATCAAACTGCCTACCATGCTCTTGGAAATGTGTGAGATGCTGAATGAACAGCTTCACCACCCACTACAATGATTAGTATTTTTTTCTTTTAAATTACAAGACAAAAAAGAAATAGAAGGACCCCTCATCTGATTAAAATAATGATAAACCCTTCCTTCCTCAATATTAAAAGACACTGTATATGTTCCCCAAAACACTCAAAAAACTGAAACATGGCTCTCATTTTAGTGTGATAAAAAATATTTCATTGGAGCTAGAATATATTTTTAGTACAGCATAAGCCAAACTATGATTGACCCGGAATGTTTTCTTTTACCATATTTAAAATCCTGGAATATTTTATAATCTTTCACCAGCAAAAGTTGAAGACAGCATTAAAAAATAGTCTTTCATAATTTTTCTTTACAAATAACAAAATAACATTTTTTTATATTTTCTTGTGAAAAGTAATACTAAATGTAACCTTCCATAGCTAATGCTCAGGATAAATTCTCATTATAAATAGAGGAGACAATGTGCTTTGTTTTATAAAAATAAAGGCAACGAAATACTTTTTGGAATAAATCCAGATGAGGTATTATATACATCAGAAATTAAATGAACATACAACTTCACTCTAGAGAGTTTCCTCCTGCAGTTTAAACGTATGTTAATTTTGTTGTAAACAGCAAAGCATTACATACCTCTACAATGTCCCAGTTCATTTTATGGTCCCCATTCAGTTTGTCACCTGCCACATATTTTATACATTTCTCCTGCGGACATCCTGTTTTAATTTTTTTTAAGGGAGGTTCATCAAATGTAAAATCTTCTTCAGACTCTTCCACCTTAATTTTTTGTTTAGACACTGTAGCACTTGTGGATGGTTTATCTGCATTTACCAAGCCAGGTTCAACTTTAATGCTGCCAACTTTCTTCACTGGGGTTTTTTTGGTTGAACATTTCACATTGACATCTTCCTCTGTCATTTTTTCTGTTCCTCCAGGTACGGCAATAGGCAGAGATGAGTCCTACCCAAACCACCAAAACACATTAAGATTATTATTGAGCACAGCCAGTCTGAACATAAACACCATCAATGACTTACTACCTATCATCATTTCCTTTGGGATTGTGGAACTAATGTCATCAAGTAGGGGAAAGGCTACTACAGATATCAGTGTTCTGCTTAGTAAAATGTAAGTGCAGAAAACATGAGTGCCTCAGGAAAGACCATTGTTACTGTCACTGCGTACAGGTCAAAAATCAGAAGCACCTGAAGATAACTGCTCTTAAAGCCAACCTATTTTCTCTTTTAATCCAAGATTTAAGATCCAATGTGAATCAGTTTTTGGTCACAAAGTTAGAACAAAAAATGATTAGCCCTAATAAAATTTGCTTTCTATGGTAACAGATTGCAATTAAGAGTGTTGTGCACCATATGTGTAACTCCAGGAAAGTTATTTGGGACTGCCTCTTCACAGCGGTTTTTCCCTATTCAGTAAAATCTGGAAGGGAAGGCTTCTTTTGGGTCCTTACTCAAAAAGAAGGGAAGCCAATGGTGGTCCATTTCTCTTGTTGCTGCACGCACACGCACACACACACACACCCTTCTTCGCTTATGACCATTTGTTCAGCGACAGTGCAAAGTTGTGATTGTGCTGAGCAAAAGGGACATGATGTGGCCTTGGAATTCTGGCCATCACAGAAGCCCCATGGTCGTGTTAGTGTGTTTTCTGACATTTCCTACTGATTTCCCACAAGTGAAGTCAACAGGGAAGCCTACAGGAAGCTGGTCCGGGTTTAACCATGACAATTAGGACTGCTGGAATAGTCACTTGATATGCAGAGTGGTCAAGTGACACTCACCTTTACCACCCCTTAGCTTAGTAATGGCAATTCTGGCCCCAACTGCTGTTGGAAGCCAAGGACTATTTGGATTCCTTCCAGCAGGACTTGAATTTTGGTTGCTGTTCCTTGATACAGTGTGACAGTACGAGGTGAGCAAGTTATTGTTTCCATTTGATTTATGATAAGATGCTCCAACATATATCCCAAAGGTTCAAATGCAAATGTAAATGCGTATTTCAAGGAACTTCACATCAACTATGCTGAATAAATTACAGAGGTTAAAATGACTCAGGAAAAAAACATAGGGCAGATCTTTTTTGCACGTAGCACAGTGTACATGCATCTGGAGTTCCTATTTTTCTATTCCAATAAATCAGATAATTTAGAAGTTTCAGTAGGTAAGCCAGGTTGTTGGATCTATGCAAAAGAACTGAACCAATCAGGGGAATTTGGAATGGTGATGAACACAGATAAATCTCCACAATATAATCTTTGCTTTCTCTTTCTCTCTCAAATGTTTTGAAAACTAAATGGCTTCCTAGCTTCAATTACTTACCGGCTCCTCTTTTATCATTAGCTTCTTAGTACCTTTCTTAGCTACAGTAGTTTTCTTTTTAGTCAATGATTTTTTTTCAACTCTTGGAACTTTGGGTTTTGGCACTTTGGCCTTACGTGAGACTTTCTTTTGGGGCTCCCATTCCTCTTCATCTTGTTCATCTTCTGATTCTGAAGATCTGCCCAAGATATGGGAAAGTTTGTAATAAATGAAATTATACAGAGCACTGTCCTTAAAGCATGCAGGCCTCAATATTTAAACAAATATTGTTCATTATTAAAATTATTATTACAATAATTATTATTTAATATTTATTATTTAATTATTATTATTTAATTATTTAAACAAGAGAGTTGCATGCATTTAGACCCTAAAATGTATATGCTGTCCTAGACAAAAGACTTGCGTAGCTCACAATTATGTAATCCAATTCACAATCAGTAAATGAATTTTTGACACAAAAGTAACAAAATTCATGGTGAATGAAAACTTATATTTTATTTATAACAAGTGATAGAATGCCAATCAGACTTAATCTGTGACTTATCTTGCCCAACACCGGAAGCACCTGTCTTTTCAAAGTTCACATAATGTTCTAGAAGGAAATTGCCACCATGCAATGTGAATACAATAGTAAGCTGTTAGCTACTGCCACTAGCAATTTTGCTGGAGAAGCACTCCAGTGTTACACAAAGTTATACAATTTTAAGCAGTTATTCATAGCCTGGTTTTGTATTTTGACCTTGCAATTGTATTTTGACCTTTGCATTGATTCAAACATTTTTGCAGTCAATCCATAGCAAAATTTCTCTGCATAGATTTCACAAACTAAAAGAATAAAAAACATAACAAAACCAGCCAACAGCATTTAATATGGCTGGACAAGAACAAAGTGCACAAAAAGAACAATTCTTGTAATTCCATCCCTAAATTCCATATCCAGGATATAGCAGGCATTTTAATTTGAATAAATTTCATATTTGTGTTTATCTATTTTTTCCTTTCTTGTTTTTATATCGTGAGCTCATAGGGGAGGAGAAGCCAAACCTAGAAACAGTGAACATAGTGAAGCAGTATGCAAAACATAATCTCACTCTTCTTTCGAACTTAGTAGTTTTGTTAGGCTTTATGAACAAGTCAAACAAGCCAGGTAAAAAGATATGTACACACTTATGCCTCTAAACTTCAACCAATCCCAAAATGCTACAATCACTAGATGTTGTCCTAGTACCAAATACAGGTACAAGGATTGAATAGAAATTAGAACACACATCATTAACTCACGATTTAAGGAAGGAAGGTAGTTCATCTTCTGAAATGTCTGGTTTCGTTGCAGTTCTTTTCCGTTTAGGGAATGCTGACATCTGAGAAAAGAAAAATAGTTTTATCTGTGAGTTTTCCCCCATTCCTAAAAGACTGCAAAAATATAGATGGATGCTGCCAATTGCAAATCTGTTATTTTTGAACAGGCATCCTTGAATATCTGAATCAACAACAGATTCAACACATTGAATTGAAAAATCTGCTCTGATTTTTTATATATCAACAGATTTGACACGGAATCGAAAAATCTGCTCTGATTTTATACACATCTGAAAGCAATATACATAGAACAATGTACCTTTATCTTTCATTATCTTTTATGTTCTCTGTGTATGGATCTTTAAGTAATCACTAGTACCATCAATGTACAAGAAATAAGTAGCTGTAAGCAAAGAAAAAATCGCTCTGAGGCCATGTCTAAAGTCTTAGATGGAGAATATGAGAAATTTAAACATCCATTCATCAAGTCAGCCTAACAGATTTTACTGGATTTTGGGAAAGGTAACATGAAATACCTTATTTCTTAAGTGCATGTGTGTGTGTGTGTGTGTGTGTGTGTGTGTGTGTGTGTGCGTGCGTGCGTGCGTGCGTGCGTGTAAAGGGACAGATAACAAAACAACCTAATAAAGATGGGAAATGACAAATGGTCATAAAATGCAGATCATGAAGGAAAAGACCCAAGCGGCAACGAAGGGCTAGCTAGGAAAAACGGAGACTGGACTATAAAACCATCACTCACTCAAAAATGCTAGCATTCACTTGCCTTCTGCCCAATGGCGAAATTCATTTTTTTTTTACTACCAGTTATGTGGGTGTGGCTTGGTGGGTGTGACAGGGGAAGGGTACTGCAAAATCTTCATTCCCACCCCACTCAAGGGGAAGGATACTACAAAATCTCCATTCCACTCAACTTTGGGGCCAGCCAAAGGTGGCATTTGCCGGTTCTCCAAACTACTCAAAATTTCCCTTACTGGTTCTCCAGAACCTGCCAGAACCTGCTGGATTTCACCCCTGTTTCCGTCCTGCCAAAATGACCCCAGAACAGAAGAAAGGGAAAATATGATTTAACACCTTGAAATCAGAACCCGATCACAGAAAGACAGGACCTTAAATCAATCATACACCTTGAAGGATGTAAAAAGGTCTACTCAAGAGTTTTGAAGTCACTAGCCTCAGGAACGCTGACCTGGTCTGCCGTTTGCTTTCTTGAGAATAAACAAATAAAAAGCTTTCATGCAGCTGCTTCCTTGAATCCTTCCCCATATCTCCCAGCCCTAGCAAAGGGAAAGGTTTTCCCTTTCAACAAACCAATTCGAAAGCATCAGAACCATGAACTAGTTGCATGGTTGCGCTGAGATTCCTTCTTTACAGAATAACAGAGTTGGAAGGGACCTTGGAGGACTTCTAGTCCAACCCCCTGCCTAGGCAGGAAACTCTACACCTCTTCAGACAAATGGATATCCAACATCTTCTTAAAAACGTCCAGTGTTGGAGCATTCACAACTTCTGGAAGCAAGTTGTTCCACTCATACTCGATATTTCATAAACCAGCAAAACTCCTGCGAGGATAACGAAAATAAACCTCTTTTTTGTTAATCAAAACAGATGGATAGCAACTCTCATGAACCTAGCAGCCCTAGAGGTTCCCACGTTATGCACCTCCCTGAACGTCGCGACCTCCCCAGTTCACCTTTTTCTAGCTTTGGCTACGGGAGGATACGAAATGCCGCCGTTTGTTTCCCCTTCCCTATTATAAGCCTGCGTTCATGTTTAAAACCGGCGCCAGCAGCGACTGCAGCAAAATCCAGGCTTTCAAAGCGGAGGAAGCAGCGACCTGACCGAGGGGAGGGGCCGGAAGTAATCATCGAAGCAGCTCCGGCTGCTGTCGGTGACAATGAAGTCCCGGCGAGTCGCTTCCTCTTCGGATTAGCCCGAGTGGTTTTTTTTTTCCTTCTCTTCAAACTAGAGAACTTTACACTGTGTGGACTTCAACTCCCAGAATTCCCCAACCAGCGTGTGACAATGAAGGCGGCGGGAGCGGCGCGCCTGAGTTTCCGCAGATGCTCCAGCGAAGCGGACTCTAACGCGATGCCGACGGAAAGAATCTTCCCCCGTGCTTGCTGGGTCTGGTTTACTAAGCCAGGGGTTTCCAACCTTGGCAACTTTAAGACTTGTGGACTTCAACTCCCAGAATTCCTCAGCTGAGGAATTCTGGGAGTTGAAGTCCACAAGTCTTAAAGTTGCCAAGGTTGGAGACCCCTGTACTAAGCGAATAAGCCTATCTTGGAAGACTCGCGAGAAAAGCTAACTTCCAGCGGAAAATATTTCTACTGTTTTCCCGTTTGGCCACTAGGTGCTCCTGTTTACCTGGCATCCCCAGTTCTGAAGCATCAGTTCGTTGTTTGTTTACCGGCAATAGGTGTACATCTCACTTGTTCTGCCAAGCGTTGTACAGCCGTGTCCGTGTTATGTTATTGCTAGGCAATAGGAGGTCGACGCGATGTTTTGGAATTCCCATTTTTCTAAGCACATTCCACAGCTTGACATGACCCACGGGGCTTTTCTATAATCAATAAAGCACATAATGACTCTTTTTTGTATTCTTTTGGCTTTCTTAATTATTCAGTGTGTGTCAACAATAATGTTTCGTGTTCCTTGGCCTTTTCAAAATCCAGCCTGAACATCTGCCCTTTCCTTTTCCATATCGGGCTGGATCTTAATTGCCTTAAACAATCCTAAGTTATTTTGCTAGCACGTGAAATTGGGTATATTGTGTAATAATTTGCACATTCTTTTGTTAAGTCTCTTCCCTGAAGACATCTGTTCATCCCACCAGAGTAGATAAGACACCTGTGTGGCCAGGTCACTTCCTTTAACCATTGCCCTCAGAAGCCTCTTTTTTCTGTTGCAGTTTCTGTCCTATGGAAGGAAGGAGTGCGCGTGCGCGCGCACACACACACACACACACACACAATCCAAAAGCCCCCCCCCCCCTTTCTATCCTGAAGAGCACTTTAAAACAGGCTCTTACACCTGGCATTGGGATAAGATGAGGTCAGAATTTAGAATTTAGAATAACAGAGTTGGGAGGGACCTTGGAGGTCTTCTAGTCCTGCTTAGGCAGGAAACTCTACACCAGACAAATGGCTATCCAACATCTTCTTAAAGACTTCCAGTGTTGGAGCATTCACAACTTCTGGAGGCAAGTTGTTCCACTGATTAATTGTTCTGTCAGGAAATTTATCTTAGTTCTAAGTTGCTTCTCTCCTTAATTAGTTTCCACTCATTGCTTCTTGTTTTATGCTCAGGTGCCTTGGACAATAATTTGACTCCCTCTTCTTTGTGGCAGCCCCTGAAATATTGGAACACTGCTATCATGTCTCCCCTAGTCCTTTCATTAAACTAGACATACCCAGTTTCTGCAGCTGTTTTTCATATGTTTTAGCCTCCAGTCCCCTAATTATCTTTGTTGCTCTTCTCTGCACTCTGCACATAATGCCCAATGTTCAAGTCTCAAGATCCTTCTGTATCTTTAGCCTGTCTTCTGGAGTGTTGGCTATTCCTGCCAGCTTGGTGTCATCTGCAAATTTGTTGAGTTCCCCATTTATCCACTCCTCCAAGTCATTGATGAAGATGTCAAAGAGTACTGAGCCTAAAACAAAGCCTTGGGGTACTACACAGCATATTTCCCTCCATGTAGATGCAGTTCCATTGAGAACTACATTTTGAGTGCGGTTGGTCAGCCAGTTACAAATCCATCTGGTGGTGATGCTGCCTAACCCATATTTTTTTACTTTATCTAGTAGTAGGTTATGGTCTACTATGATCAGGGTGTAATGAGAATGTGGGTACATTGGAGAAATATAGCTCTGGTACCAGTTTTTTCTGTGTTTAGTTTTATTGATATTGGTCACTGTTTCTTCTCTAGATTTGCTGGTATAGGTTGTTTAAAACCTTTACTGAAACTTCTTTTGCTTGCCTTATTTCTGTGTGTATTCCATCGTTTCCAATAGCCTTTTGAATTGGTAATAATTAGATTGTAATCTAACTTCATATTCTAGTATCTTTGATACTGATCTTGCTACTGTACAGTATTTCAATATATGCCTTCCATCTTCTTTTGATCTCCTTTGAATCAATTACATTCTGTCCGTTGGTATTCTTTGGCATAACAATTCAAGGTATGAATATCCTGTTCCACCACAAAACCGCGATGCCCTTATCCGCGCCGACATAAGTGCGGAGGAGGGAAAGAACAAAGTATGTAGAACGCCCTTCTGTCGCCGCGCTGTTGTCCCCGCGGTGATGACGCACGGTGATGACATTGCGACTTTAGCGACGCGATTTAATCTCCGCTATTTTGCGTAGCGCGGTTTTGTCGTGCCACGGAATATCCTTCAGAGGGTATCTGCTTTTCCTTGTTTTTTTCCTTTGTCTGTTTAAATCTTCCATATCTTTCAAGATGGTTTTGTAATACTGCTTGTTGTTTCTTCTAATAGTTCTTTGAAATTCTTTGTTAAATTCTTTCCTATCGCTCTTGTCTGTTTTTGTCTTTGGTGTCTCTTCTCTTGATAGTTTCTACTGGTTGTCTTGACATTCAGTTTACGTTTATTTTCCTTTTTCTTGATCTCTGGCGGTCTTTTTCAATATTTATCCTTAATCCTCCTTAAAATTATTCCAAGTTACTCTGGTTGTCCATCAATAAGATCCAGGACTTCAAACCAATTCCTGAAGTTCTTCTTGAAAATGGCATATGCTCAGGATAATAATCTGGAAATTGGTGGGTTTTTTTGTTCTACTTTACCTTAACCTGGAACTTATACATGAGAAGTCTGTGATATGTTTACAGTCAGCACTGGCCATGTCTTTGATGCTATAATTGAGTTCATTTACTAACTAGCCAATTTGGTTTCCATAAATTCCTTCTGGTGATATACATGTGTATCAGCATTGTTTTGTTGCTTAAAGACAATGGTAGCTATGAAGAAATTATTGGAATGGCAGAAATTAGTAATTTGTTCTGCTTCATTTTTACTTCCTAAGCCATACAATGCAACTACACATTCCTCTTTAGTATTT